>NC_134398.1:109278398-109505070 GCF_050003625.1 Haematobia irritans | reverse complement strand
ATAATAATAATAATAATAATAATAATAATAATAATAATAATAATAATAATAATAATAATAATAATAATAATAATAATAATAATAATAATAATAATAATAATAATAATAATAATAATAATAATAATAATAATAATAATAATAATAATAATAATAATAATAATAATAATAATAATAATAATAATAATAATAATAATAATAATAATAATAATAATAATAATAATAATAATAATAATAATAATAATAATAATAATAATAATAATAATAATAATAATAATAATAATAATAATAATAATAATAATAATAATAATAATAATAATAATAATAATAATAATAATAATAATAATAATAATAATAATAATAATAATAATAATAATAATAATAATAATAATAATAATAATAATAATAATAATAATAATAATAATAATAATAATAATAATAATAATAATAATAATAATAATAATAATAATAATAATAATAATAATAATAATAATAATAATAATAATAATAATAATAATAATAATAATAATAATAATAATAATAATAATAATAATAATAATAATAATAATAATAATAATAATAATAATAATAATAATAATAATAATAATAATAATAATAATAATAATAATAATAATAATAATAATAATAATAATAATAATAATAATAATAATAATAATAATAATAATAATAATAATAATAATAATAATAATAATAATAATAATAATAATAATAATAATAATAATAATAATAATAATAATAATAATAATAATAATAATAATAATAATAATAATAATAATAATAATAATAATAATAATAATAATAATAATAATAATAATAATAATAATAATAATAATAATAATAATAATAATAATAATAATAATAATAATAATAATAATAATAATAATAATAATAATAATAATAATAATAATAATAATAATAATAATAATAATAATAATAATAATAATAATAATAATAATAATAATAATAATAATAATAATAATAATAATAATAATAATAATAATAATAATAATAATAATAATAATAATAATAATAATAATAATAATAATAATAATAATAATAATAATAATAATAATAATAATAATAATAATAATAATAATAATAATAATAATAATAATAATAATAATAATAATAATAATAATAATAATAATAATAATAATAATAATAATAATAATAATAATAATAATAATAATAATAATAATAATAATAATAATAATAATAATAATAATAATAATAATAATAATAATAATAATAATAATAATAATAATAATAATAATAATAATAATAATAATAATAATAATAATAATAATAATAATAATAATAATAATAATAATAATAATAATAATAATAATAATAATAATAATAATAATAATAATAATAATAATAATAATAATAATAATAATAATAATAATAATAATAATAATAATAATAATAATAATAATAATAATAATAATAATAATAATAATAATAATAATAATAATAATAATAATAATAATAATAATAATAATAATAATAATAATAATAATAATAATAATAATAATAATAATAATAATAATAATAATAATAATAATAATAATAATAATAATAATAATAATAATAATAATAATAATAATAATAATAATAATAATAATAATAATAATAATAATAATAATAATAATAATAATAATAATAATAATAATAATAATAATAATAATAATAATAATAATAATAATAATAATAATAATAATAATAATAATAATAATAATAATAATAATAATAATAATAATAATAATAATAATAATAATAATAATAATAATAATAATAATAATAATAATAATAATAATAATAATAATAATAATAATAATAATAATAATAATAATAATAATAATAATAATAATAATAATAATAATAATAATAATAATAATAATAATAATAATAATAATAATAATAATAATAATAATAATAATAATAATAATAATAATAATAATAATAATAATAATAATAATAATAATAATAATAATAATAATAATAATAATAATAATAATAATAATAATAATAATAATAATAATAATAATAATAATAATAATAATAATAATAATAATAATAATAATAATAATAATAATAATAATAATAATAATAATAATAATAATAATAATAATAATAATAATAATAATAATAATAATAATAATAATAATAATAATAATAATAATAATAATAATAATAATAATAATAATAATAATAATAATAATAATAATAATAATAATAATAATAATAATAATAATAATAATAATAATAATAATAATAATAATAATAATAATAATAATAATAATAATAATAATAATAATAATAATAATAATAATAATAATAATAATAATAATAATAATAATAATAATAATAATAATAATAATAATAATAATAATAATAATAATAATAATAATAATAATAATAATAATAATAATAATAATAATAATAATAATAATAATAATAATAATAATAATAATAATAATAATAATAATAATAATAATAATAATAATAATAATAATAATAATAATAATAATAATAATAATAATAATAATAATAATAATAATAATAATAATAATAATAATAATAATAATAATAATAATAATAATAATAATAATAATAATAATAATAATAATAATAATAATAATAATAATAATAATAATAATAATAATAATAATAATAATAATAATAATAATAATAATAATAATAATAATAATAATAATAATAATAATAATAATAATAATAATAATAATAATAATAATAATAATAATAATAATAATAATAATAATAATAATAATAATAATAATAATAATAATAATAATAATAATAATAATAATAATAATAATAATAATAATAATAATAATAATAATAATAATAATAATAATAATAATAATAATAATAATAATAATAATAATAATAATAATAATAATAATAATAATAATAATAATAATAATAATAATAATAATAATAATAATAATAATAATAATAATAATAATAATAATAATAATAATAATAATAATAATAATAATAATAATAATAATAATAATAATAATAATAATAATAATAATAATAATAATAATAATAATAATAATAATAATAATAATAATAATAATAATAATAATAATAATAATAATAATAATAATAATAATAATAATAATAATAATAATAATAATAATAATAATAATAATAATAATAATAATAATAATAATAATAATAATAATAATAATAATAATAATAATAATAATAATAATAATAATAATAATAATAATAATAATAATAATAATAATAATAATAATAATAATAATAATAATAATAATAATAATAATAATAATAATAATAATAATAATAATAATAATAATAATAATAATAATAATAATAATAATAATAATAATAATAATAATAATAATAATAATAATAATAATAATAATAATAATAATAATAATAATAATAATAATAATAATAATAATAATAATAATAATAATAATAATAATAATAATAATAATAATAATAATAATAATAATAATAATAATAATAATAATAATAATAATAATAATAATAATAATAATAATAATAATAATAATAATAATAATAATAATAATAATAATAATAATAATAATAATAATAATAATAATAATAATAATAATAATAATAATAATAATAATAATAATAATAATAATAATAATAATAATAATAATAATAATAATAATAATAATAATAATAATAATAATAATAATAATAATAATAATAATAATAATAATAATAATAATAATAATAATAATAATAATAATAATAATAATAATAATAATAATAATAATAATAATAATAATAATAATAATAATAATAATAATAATAATAATAATAATAATAATAATAATAATAATAATAATAATAATAATAATAATAATAATAATAATAATAATAATAATAATAATAATAATAATAATAATAATAATAATAATAATAATAATAATAATAATAATAATAATAATAATAATAATAATAATAATAATAATAATAATAATAATAATAATAATAATAATAATAATAATAATAATAATAATAATAATAATAATAATAATAATAATAATAATAATAATAATAATAATAATAATAATAATAATAATAATAATAATAATAATAATAATAATAATAATAATAATAATAATAATAATAATAATAATAATAATAATAATAATAATAATAATAATAATAATAATAATAATAATAATAATAATAATAATAATAATAATAATAATAATAATAATAATAATAATAATAATAATAATAATAATAATAATAATAATAATAATAATAATAATAATAATAATAATAATAATAATAATTTTGTTTCAAACCTCCTCACAGTTGAGTTGAGGGTAAATCTTTCCTCACAAGTTGAGGGTAAATCTTTCTCACAGGCTGAGGGTGAATCTCTCCTCCAGTGCTGCCGCTGCACGAAATGGACGATCTAGCGTCGTTTAATTCAATTTTCAAAGTGTTTAATTGCGCCAAAATTATGTCTCTATCGATTACTACTATCCCACTGAACTAATATATCGATTCTATTCTGATTGATATGATCTAGTTGAACAGCTGTGAGCTGTCAAACACAACATATGTTTCAGCCAATGCATCACTAAGCTTCAACACGTGTTTTCTTTGCATTGCCAAATTTTCTCTAAAGGTGAGTATTAAGTTCGAGTTTAGCCGCTAAAATCGCTAAAGTG
Organism: Haematobia irritans; assembly: GCF_050003625.1. Lineage (NCBI taxonomy): Eukaryota > Metazoa > Arthropoda > Insecta > Diptera > Muscidae > Haematobia > Haematobia irritans. Next base: position 109,500,328 of record NC_134398.1, on the reverse strand, counting down.
AAAACTAAATCAGTAAGAAAAATGCATGAAATTATACATATTTGTTGAAAATTTTATTATAACGATGGGGAAAAGCCCAAAGCAAATTTTCACAAAGTTTGTATTCCTTAAAATGGATTATTAAAGAAAAGTAGTCGTGAAAAAATGACGGTTTTAGCGGCTAAACTCGAACTTAATACCCACCTTAAAGTTGCGTTTGTCTCAATTAAGTGGAAGAAAAGTCGATTTATTTATTGTTAGAGGTATATATTAACTTAAACAAATTGTTTGTGACCTGTGCTTAAGTGTTGTAAAAAAAAATATAGTTAAAGAGTACTATATCACTTATCTGCTTGAAAAAATCCAAGGTAAGACTTCCGTAGACCGGAACTTCTGATATTCGTGTGTATTCGCGCTAGAATATGTTTTTTTTAAATTACTATGTCGTCTTGTGATTGTAAAATGTACAAATGATCTGCAACTTTACATGATATTGCATTTTTTAGGAACAATGTCGGTGCTCAGACGAGAAGTTTATTTACTATGGCGCAACGAGCCTGTGCCTACTAAAAAATTTTCTGTCATTGAAACTCATATATTTAATAATATTATGAATATCAACATGTACGATGATAAGGAAGTTCTTCTAATAAACAAAAAAATTAGAAATTTTGTAGCAAAATTGGCTGAGAAATGGAAATTCAACCATAGAAGCAGCCACAAATTTGGAGAAAACAACAAAGAGTGGTTAGAAGGACAACTTTTGTTAGTTAATCCACTGACTAATCGTGGAAGACCAGATAAGAAGTTTGACGAATGTTCCAACAAAACGAAACTAAGTAAAGTTTCCCAAATTGTTAAGGAAACATCTCACAGTGAGCTCGTAGTAGCTACAACGAGCAGTTTGTACAAATCTGGAAAACGAAGTGCGTCGGAACTTCGATATTGAATCTTTTAAGCAATATGCTTTACAGACCGCAGATCTTTTTATCACACAGTATCCTTGGTTTTATATGCCGTCTTCCATACATAAAATCTTAATACATGGGACCGATATAATTAAAGTATCACCACTTCCAATAGGAAAAATGACGGAAGAAGCGTTAGAAGCCCGGAACAAAGATTACCGCAATTTCCGTGAGCACCATACGCGAAAGACATCCCGATTAAATACAATGGAACACTTAATGCATGCGCTTTTGTGTTCATCAGATCCCTTGATTTCTAATTTACGCAAACCACAAGGCAACCAAACAAAAGAAAGATGTCGATAATGATATTTTAAAACTTTTGTCAGAACATTGTGTACCTTGTACCTTAGATTCATGCAGTAGTTCCGAATCGGAATAAGAAACTATTATTACTATTGTAATCAGTTTTTTTTTGCTTTATAATTAAATTTTTGTTATGAAAACAACTGAAATGTATGAAGACTGAATCAGGCCAAAAATATTATTAAAAAAAATAAAATAAAATAAAATAAAATAAAAAATAAATAAATAAATGTTAAAAAATGTTTTTATTATTAAAGTTTAATATATTCTTAGCGTAAAAAGAATGAGAAAAATTAAATATACTATCCTTATCATGTTTTCCTGAATGAAATAAACAATGTCTAAAAAATGAAAAAAAAATTGCAACTTTCACAAAAAAAAATATATATACAAATACGTTAAAAATTTTTTTTTTGTTTAACTTTGTAGCTCAGTCTATTTTCAACAAAAAAAAAAATATTACAAAAAATAAAAACAAAAATCCCTAAGCGCTATTAATTAAACGCCGCTAGATGAGCCTTTTCGTCCACTGTGCGCTGGTGAAAAATTTAGTGAAGTAGATTTTGGAAAGAAGTGGAGTTTTGGAACGAAGTAGTAGTGGGAGCCACCGTGGTGCAATGGTTAGCATGCCCGCCTCGCATACACAAGGTCGTGGGTTCGATTCTTGCTTCGACCAAACACCAAAAAAATTTTTCAGCGGTGGATTATCCCACCTCAGTAATGCTGGTGACATTTCTGAGGGTTTCAAAGCTTCTCTAAGTGGTTTCACTGCAATGTGGAACGCCGTTCGGACTCGGCTATAAAAAGGAGGTCCCTTGTCATTGAGCTTAACATGGAATCGGGCAGCACTCAGTGATAAGAGAGAAGTTCACTAATGTGGTATCACAATGGACTGAATAGTCTAAGTGAGCCTGATACATCGGGCTGCCACCTAACCTAACCTAGATTGAATAAAATTGAAGTAGCATATATTTTTGAAAACAAAACAATAGAATTCATTTTATTATACCCTCCACCATAGGATGGGGGTATATTAAATTTGGCATTCCGTTTGTAACACATCGAAATATTGCTCTTAGACCCCATAAAGTATATATATTCTGGGTCGTGGTGAAATTCTGAGTTGATCTGATCATGTCCGTCCGTCTGTTGAAATCACGCTAACTTCCGAACGAAAAGATCTATCGACTTGAAACTTGGCACAAGTAGTTGTTATTGATGTAAAGGGTGATTTGTTAAGAGCTTGATAACTTTAAAAAAAAAAAACGCATAAAATTTGCAAAATCTCATCGGTTCTTTATTTGAAACGTTAGATTGGTCCATGACATTTACTTTTTGAAGATAATTTCATTTAAATGTTGACCGCGGCTGCGTCTTAGGTGGTCCATTCGGAAAGTCCAATTTTGGGCAACTTTTTCGAGCATTTCGGCCGGAATAGCCCGAATTTCTTCGGAAATGTTGTCTTCCAAAGCTGGAATAGTTGCTGGCTTATTTCTGTAGACTTTAGACTTGACGTAGCTCCACAAAAAATAGTCTAAAGGCGTCAAATCGCATGATCTTGGTGGCCAACTTACCGGTCCATTTCTTGAGATGAATTGTTCTCCGAAGTTTTCCCTCAAAATGGCCATAGAATCGCGAGCTGTGTGGCATGTAGCGCCATCTTGTTGAAACCACATGTCAACCAAGTTCAGTTCTTCCATTTTTGGCAACAAAAAGTTTGTTAGCATCGAACGATAGCGATCGCCATTCACCGTAACGTTGCGTCCAACAGCATCTTTGAAAAAATACGGTCCAATGATTCCACCAGCGTACAAACCACACCAAACAGTGCATTTTTCGGGATGCATGGGCAGTTCTTGAACGGCTTCTGGTTGCTCTTCACTCCAAATGCGGCAATTTTGCTTATTTACGTAGCCATTCAACCAGAAATGAGCCTCATCGCTGAACAAAATTTGTCGATAAAAAAGCGGATTTTCTGCCAACTTTTCTAGGGCCCATTCACTGAAAATTCGACGTTGTGGCTCGTTAGTAAGTCTATTCATGATGAAATGTCAAAGCATACTGAGCATCTTTCTCTTTGACACCATGTCTGAAATCCCACGTGATCTGTCAAATACTAATGCATGAAAATCCTAACCTCAAAAGAATCACCCTTTAGATCGGATGGTATTGCAAATGGGCCATATCGGTCCACTTTTACGTATAGCCCCCATATAAACGGACCCCCAAATTTGGCTTGCGGGGACTCTAAGAGAAGCAAATTTCATCCGATCCAGCTGAAATTTTGTACATGGTTTCAGCATATGATCTCTAACAACCATGCAAAAATTGGTCCACACCGGTCCATAATTATATATAGCCCTCATATAAACCGATCCTCAGATTTGGCATTCGGAGAATCTAAGAGAAGCAAATTTCATCCGATCCGGCTGAAATTTGGTACATGGTGTAAGTATATGGTCTCTAACAACTTTGCAAAAATTGGTCCACATCGGTTAATAATTCAATGATTAAAACCGCTATGTTCATCGTAATTAAAGGAATAGGAAAAACAATTAGGTAATATGGGGGAAAATTTTAAAATTTGAAGCAGAACAAAAAGTGAAGCAGATTTTTGGAAGAAGGAGTGACGAAGTAAATTTTATGAAAATGAAGTAAAATACTTCGATTGAAGTAGTAGCGGCAGCACTGCTCTCCTCGCAAGCAGAGGGTAAATCTTTCCTCACAGGCTGAGGGTAAATCTTTCCTCACAGGCTGAGGGTAAATCTTTCCTCACTAGTTGAGGGTAAATCTTCCTCACAGGTTGAGGGTAAAACCGTCCTCACAGGTTGCGGGTAAAACCCGCCTCACAGGTTGAGGGTAACACATTCCTCACGAGTTGAGGGTAACGCAGTCCTCACCAGTTGAGGGTACGTTATTTTTATTGTATTCCATAGGTAATGGACAACACTAACCCACCCAGGCCAGCATCGTGACCGTTCTACCGACCTGCCGAGTAGCGCACCGACGAAGTTGCAATCACCGAACCATATTGCCGAAGTATATACCGACCGCTCCAACCGCCCCAATCAACTCAACCAGCGATCGCAACTTCTTTATCAACATACATCGTGCACAGGCCGCCACCCCCATTGCAAAGTTCACGATCATCTGCAAATTGTCACAGCAACAGTTCACGATTAACTCGAAATCGTCCAACCCAACTACATACACCAGCGCATAACCTTCCGCCTAACCGCTCTGCCTTTGTCTTACGTTTCCCTCCAACACAAGTACACGTTGTAATATAACAAATTTACCATTAATAAACATTGCTTAATTATTTACCCTAGTCAGGGAAACCAGATTGTGTTATTATTTAAGGTTTGTTGGTCCTTAGATCGACCCTGGAAACGACTGAACATACCTCAGCCCTCCAGACTAAAAAACCACGTTACAAAATGTTGAATAGATAGGGAGCTAGCGGCTCCACTATTGGCGATTTGTTAGAAAGCTCTCGATTAATTTAACCAGGTTAGGTGGTGTTCCCAGTTCTACCAGTTTATACAGGATGCCTTTATGGCATACTGAGTCGAATACCTTTTCAATATCCAAGGATATTGCTACGGTGCAAGTTTTGTTTCGCAAGTTCGCGACAGTGTCATTATGAAACTTGATGAGTGCGTTCCGTGCGTCTTTTTGAATCCAAATTGGAAATCAGAGATGGGCTCTGCAATGAAATTATTTTCCAGTATTTCTTTAATATCATTTTCAAAAACTTTCCCCATATTAGACAATAAGGATATTGGACGGAAATCGGAGAGGTTGATACTATCTGGTTTTTTCTTTATCGGTAACATTTTAGCTTTTTTCTAGTCATAGGGAAATAGCAATTATTTATACAGTTGTTGAAAATAAACGCCATCAGATTTGCTGCTGATTCGGGAAATGTTTTAACAATAAAATTTGAAATCCCATCCATGCCTAATGATTTTTTGTTGTTTATAAATTGGACAATGTTTTTAATTTTTTTCAGAAGTTGTAAAATTTTGCGAATCCCTGTTGGAAATTGCTGTAAAACTTTCATTAAACGAGTATATATGGCGTGGAAAAGGCTCGATGCATGAAGTCACTCTAGAAGCAAGATCAGGAACCGGCTATATCAATGGCATTGGTAATGGTGTCGACCTGTAGTCGACAGGTGGCGACACTTTGACAAGTCGTACTTTTTCTAAGGTAACGACATAAAAAGGAGGTAATCCCTCACGAAAGAGATTCAAGGAACGCCGAAATGCTTTGTTTATCCTAAAGAAGTTAGGATCAGTCGACCCAATCACGCTGTCGGCTAAACAAAGCGATTCCTTAAAATGGGCTCAAGGAATTCTTGAGGCTGGAAAAAGGGAACGGTCACTGGATGAGCTGCCATCCTCCAAAAGGGATCAAAGATCGTTTGCCTCAGTTTCTAAAGACAGCCTTGTGATGACTATCATTAATAAAGGAGCATTGGACGGTATGGTTCCAAAGCAAAAATGGGGGGAAATAGAGAATGCTCTGTCTTTCGTCTACTCACAGGTGCTGGAAAAGTTTCCCGGTCCAGATCCTCGACACCAAGAGGCTGGTTGGTATCAAGGACGATTTAAGCTAGTCGCATTTGAGGACCAGAGGTCTATAGAATGTTTTAAACCTGCTCTGATACTAATTGGTGAAGTTTGGGAAGGAGCTGCTCTAGTGTTAGTCGAGAAGAAAGACATACCGGCTAGACCTAGAGCACATGTGTGGATACCTGCAAACCCTTCTGACCCTGAATCTATTTTAAATAGACAGAAACGATGCAATCCAGATCTTCCAACAGCTGATTGGAAGGTTGGCCGTTTGGATGAAGTGGATGGACCAAGACGGCATGCAGTGTTCATATTGAACACTCAGTCTTTGCCACATCTAGCAAAGTCTCAGGGCCGTGTATGTTATGGCTTTCATTATATCCAAATGAAGGTATATAAAAATGATCAGCTAAAGGATTTAGAAATGGACAAGCCTCTGTATGAATCAGAAGTAAGCGGATCCTCTTGCGAAGTCGAGAGAGATACCAAAGTTGAAGACATGGATAGACACCGTATGCGAGAGGAGGTTTCTATTGCCTCAGAACTCACCAAAGTTGAACCTATGGTTATTGCGAGAGTCACCGAGATCTCTGAAGAGGACATTCTTGATGACTCGATTGAAGCGGCTGATGTGACGGTTGTTGAAAATCTCGATGGTCCTACGGATCCTCCAGATAAATCTTCATCATTGTAAGGCTGCATGTGCTGTCTTAAAAGTTCTCCTGATGAAAGGGGACATAGATATAGTTCTTATTCAAGAACCATATGTTTATAAAAACAAAATATGTGAATTAAGTACTCCGGGTTTCAAACTATTGCAGTATACTGGTAATGATGTAAATCGAGCCTGTATCAACTTGTTTCTGCTTCCTTCAATGTGCAATACAGACACTGTCGTTGCCAGTTTAGAAATAGCCAAATGCAAATATTGGGACATGACAGGGAGATGCCTCCATGTGCCGTTAAGACCTTAGTGGAGGAGTCACTGAAAACAAAGACGAAACTCATTATGGGATGCGATGCGAATGCACATCATAGTATATGGGGAAGTAGTGATACTAATGCAAGTGGAGAGTCGCTAATAGAGTTTATTTTGCGTACTAATCTGGTAGTTTGCAACAAGGGAGATGCCCCAAACTTTGTCTCTAAAAACAGGCAAGAGGTTTTGGACATCACCTTGGCCTCGCAAGAACTGAATGAAATGATATCTGAATGGCAGGTTTTAAGTGAACATAGCTTCTCAGATCATCGCTACATCAGTTTCAAATTTGATGTTCATATCACCAAGACCATATTTCCGCCAAATGTTAGGAAAGCTGATTGGAATAGGTATAGGGAATCGTTCAATATGATGATACCGGAAATAACAGAGACAAATATGAGAAATGTGCAAGATATCGAACACGCAGTGGAGCGGATTACTAAGGCCTTCAACATCTCAAGCTGCATGCACTAGAGGGAAGCCAAGGGGGGAAAATCGACCACCATGGTGGTCTACGGAATTAAGTAATATGAGGAAATCCTACAGGAAGCTCTTTAACAAGGCAAAGTCCACCAGAGCCCCTGAGGATTGGGACACTTACAAGAAGAATCTGAGAGGATACAAGCGAGAACTGAGAAAGGCTCAGCATACATCTTGGAATGATTACTGCAGCAGTATTGAGAATACGTCCGAGGCTTCCAGACTACGGAAGGGTCTAGCATCCACCAACTCCGCTCCAGGTTTCATTAAAACGTCGGAGGGCAATTGCACAACGTCCAGTGAGGAGACGCTGGAGGTACTATCGGACACACATTTTCCTGGAAATCAGACGGTTGAACCATGTATTGGCGGTGCCACAGTTGCTCAGCGGTCGTTTCCCGTCGAGGAAATTGTATCGGAAACTAGAATAAGATGGGCGCTAAATAGCTTTGGACAATTCAAATCCCCCGGACCTGATGGAATTACTCCGGCGGAGTTACAAGCAGTAACTGACAAAATTATACCCTGGTTGTCGGCGATATAAAGGGTGATTCTTTTGAGGTTAGGATTTTCATGCATTAGTATTTGACAGATCACGTGGGATTTCAGACATGGTGTCAAAGAGAAAGATGCTCAGTATGCTTTGACATTTCATCATGAATAGACTTACGATCTGCCACAACGTCGAATTTTCAGTGAATGGGCCCTAGAAAAGTTGGCAGAAAATCCGCTTTTTTATCGACAAATTTTGTTCAGCGATGAGGCTCATTTCTGGTTGAATGGCTACGTAAATAAGAAAAATTGCCGCATTTGGAGTGAAGCGCAACCAGAAGCCGTTCAAGAACTGCCCATGCATCCCGAAAAATGCACTGTTTGGTGTGGTTTGTACGCTGGTGGAATCATTGGACCGTATTTTTTCAAAGATGCTGTTGGACGCAACGTTACGGTGAATGGCGATCGCTATCGTTCGATGCTAACAAACTTTTTGTTGCCAAAAATGGAAGAACTGAACTTGGTTGACATGTGGTTTCAACAAGATGGCGCTACATGCCACACAGCTCGCGATTCTATGGCCATTTTGAGGGAAAACTTCGGAGAACAATTCATCTCAAGAAATGGACCGGTAAGTTGGCCACCAAGATCATGCGATTTGACGCCTTTAGACTATTTTTTGTGGGGCTACGTCAAGTCTAAAGTCTACAGAAATAAGCCAGCAACTATTCCAGCTTTGGAAGACAACATTTCCGAAGAAATTCGGGCTATTCCGGCCGAAATGCTCGAAAAAGTTGCCCAAAATTGGACTTTCCGAATGGACCACCTAAGACGCAGCCGCGGTCAACATTTAAATGAAATTATCTTCAAAAAGTAAATGTCATGGACCAATCTAACGTTTCAAATAAAGAACCGATGAGATTTTGCAAATTTTATGCGTTTTTTTTTAAAAAAAAAGTTATCAAGCTCTTAACAAATCACCCTTTATAAAGGATGTATCAAGTTATCATATATCCCAGGAAAGTGGAGGGAAACAAAAGTCGTCTTCATACCTAAAGCGGGAAAATCCTCTCACTCGAGGGCGAAGGATTTCCGACCAATCAGCTTATCCTCATTCCTACTTAAGACTCTGGAGAGGATGATAGATATTTATCTTAGAACTAGCATCGATTCAAGTTTGTTCTCGAAATGACAGCATGCATACTCGAAGGGCAGGTCTACTGAGACCGCATTACATAAACTAGTCAGCTATATTGAAAGCTCACTATCTGTCGAAGAATACACAATCGTGGCGTTTCTAGATATCGAAGGGGCGTTCAATAATGTCCATCCGAGCTCGATATTAAATGGACGTACAACTCTGAATGTTGATCCATGTATACTTAGGCTGTTAGACGAACTGCTAATGACGAGACGTATTTCAGCCACACTAGGACAAGCAAACATACAAAGGTATGTGAACAGAGGCACTCCCTAAGGAGGAGTTCTATCACCTCTTCTTTGGAATGTTGCTATAAATAACCTTCTGGTTACCCTAGAAAAAGAAAGGATGAAAGTGGTGGCATATGCAGATGATGTGGCTCTGGCAGTCAGGGGAAAATTCCCAACCACAATCAGAGATATTATTCAGAGGGCCCTCCGGATGACTGAGAAATGGGCGAAAGACAATGGTCTTGGGGTAAATCCAACAAAGACAGAATTAGTCATGTATTGCAAAGATCGCAAAACTCCCACGGTTGGGCCTATTTCCTTAGGGGGTATTGAAATTCCCTTTGGTGAGTGTGCAAAATACCTTGGCGTTATTTTGGACAGGAAGCTGAACTTTAAGCTTAATATTGAAGAAAGGGCGAGAAAAGCAACGGTAGCTTTGTACTCGTGCAAAAAGGCAATAGGAAAAAAGTGGGGACTAAAACCAAAAATTGTGCATTGGCTATACACGGCAGTGGTTAGACCTATAATGCTATATGGTGTTGTAGTCTGGTGGCCGGCACTTCAGAAACCGACTTGTTTAGATAAAGTTCGGCGTATGGCGTGTTTGTGTATTTCAGGCGCATTCAGCAAGACAGGAACAAATTCCCTTAATGTCATGTTGCATCTATTGCCTTTAGACATTTTGGCCAAACAGTCAGTTGCAACAACGCCTATGCGGTTGCGCGAGTTATCGCTGTGGTCGGAAAAAAGTTACGGTCACAGTTCGGTCCTCAAAATAATGCCAGATGTGCCTAACGTAGTGGATTACACTTTGGCGAGTCCACTTTTCGACAAAAAGTTTGAGACTCTAATCCCCAACAGTGAGGCGTGGTGCACACAGACCCCGGGGAATAAAGAATATATAGATGGCTCCAAATTGGATGGACAAGTGGGGTTCGGAGTATATTCTAACGATCTGGAACTTCGAATAGCGAAAAGATTACCTAATCACTGTAGTGTTTTTCAGGCTGAAATATTAGCAATAAGAGAGGTGGCGAATTGGCTGAGAAGTAATGTTCCAAAAAATGTGGGCATTAATATATACTCAGACAGTCAACCTGCAATAAAATCCTTGGACTCTGTGTTCCTCAACTCGAAAACGGCCATCGACTGCCGCAAATCTCTCAATGAGATTGCTGAGCAGTACACTATTCACCTAATATGGGTGCCTGGCCATAGGAACATTCCGGGGAACTGCGAAGCGGATGAGTTGGCAAGGCTAGGGACTACCTTACACATTCCAGGGGAACTGGAATTTGTTGGTATGCCCCTAGGTACCTGCAAGCTCATGTTGCGTGAGAAGGCTGTTATGATGGCAAATGTTCGATGGGAGAATTGCAAGGGTTGTAACGGCATCAAGCAAATATGGCCCCGTTTCAACTTAAACCGCCAAGGCCGTAGCCAGGATTTTAATTTCGGGGGGGAGGGGGGGTGTTCAACTTAAAAAAAAAAATATTCATATAATCTCATGTGTAGAAAATTTTATTTATGCATAGGTATGTATACAATATTTATACCCTGCTCCACACTGTGGAACAGGGTATTATAAGTTAGTGCATATGTTTGCAACACCCAGAAGGAGACGAGATAGACACATGGTGTCTTTGGCAAAAATGCTCAGGGTGGGTTCCTGAGTCGATATAGCGATGTCCGTCTGTCCGTCTGTCCGTGAACACATTTTTGTAATCAAAGTCTAGGTCGCAGTTTTAGTCCAATCGACTTCAAATTTGGCACAAGTATGTGTTTTGGCTCAGAATAGATCCCTATTGATTTTGGAAGAAATCGGTTCAGATTTAGATATAGCTCCCATATATATATTTCGCCCGATATGGACTTATATGGCCCCAGAAGCCAGAGTTTTACCCCAATTTGGTTGAAATTTTGCACTGGGAGTAGAATTAGCATTGTAGCTATTCGTGCCAAATTTTGTTGAAATCGGTTCAGATTTAGATATAGCTCCCATATATAGCTTTCACCCGATTTACACTCATATGACCACAGAGGCTATTTTTTTGCTCCGATTTAGTTGAAATTTTGCACAGGGAGTAGAATTAGTATTATAGCTATGCGTGCCAAATTTGGTTGAAATCGGTTCAGATTTAGATATAGCTCCAATATATAGCTTTCGACCGATTTAAACTCATATGACCACAGAGGCCAATTTTTAACTCCGATTTAGTTGAAATTTTGCACAGGGAGTAGAATTTGCATTGTTGCTATGCGTGCCAAATTTGGTTGAAATCGGTTCAGATTTAGATATAGCTCCCATATATAGCTTTCGCCCGATTTACACTCATATGACCACAGAGGCTAATTTTTTGCTCCGATTTAGTTGAAATTTTGCACAGGGAATAGAATTAGTATTATAGCTATGCGTGCCAAATTTGGTTGAAATCGGTTCAGATTTAGATATAGCTCCCATATATATGTTTTTCTGATTTCGACAAAAATGGTCAAAATACCAACATTTTCCTTGTAAAATCGCCACTGCTTAGTCGAAAAGTTGTACAAATGACTCTAATTTTCCTAAACTTCTAATACATATATATCGAGCGATAAATCATAAATAAACTTTTTCGAAGTTTCCTTAAAATTGCTTCAGATTTAAACGTTTCCCATATTTTTTTACTAACATTGGGTTCCACCCTAGTGCATTGGCCGACTTAAATTTTGAGTCTATAGATTTTGTAGAAGTCTATCAAATTCTTCCAGATCGAGTGATATTTAAATGTATGTATTTGGGACAAACCTTCATATATAGCCCCAACACATTTGACGGATGTGATATGGTATCGAAAATTTAGATCTACAAAGTGGTGCAGGGTATAATATAGTCGGCCCCGCCCGACTTTAGACTTTTCTTACTTGTTTTATAATATTAAATTGAGCCGACTGCCTTTTTGGGCAGAAAATAAATCAATGACTTCTTCAGTCGGCACATTTATTCGGCGATGAACCGACATACGTCTTTATATACGTCTTTAATCTCTTCAATGTTGAAAATGAACGTTCGGATGAGCACGTAGTAACTGCAGGGATGGAAAATGCAGTACTATAGTACTTTCTTCAATACTTTTACACCCCGGTCAGTACCGTAATACCCCCGCGAATGATTTAGTACCTTTTGTGTAGACATTTTTGAGTCGATATCTGATTTATGGTACAATAGCTTTGACAAAATATTTTAATATTTTGAGAAAGTCTTTATCAATCTTATTTGCTAATTGTCTTTTACAAATATGGCAAAACAGACATGTTCATGTGGGAAGAAAATCTCGATTTTGTAAAAGACATAGTCAAAAACAGGATTTTATTGAACTTCAAGAATGTTTTAGTCGAGAAAAGAATGCGATTCTATATTATTGATTTTTTTTTTCGTCAATGTTGTCAAAATTTTATTTTTAGTAAAAGGCGAAAGATTTATTCGACAACTGAAGAGAAATACCTTCTTTAGATAACATAAATAGAGTATATAATTTCATTTCTCGTACCAACACAATTATATAATATGTAAAATCAAATTTTCACTGTTTCCCTTTATATTTTATCAAAATGTTTAGCTGATAGCCTTTGTAGCTAATGCTATTTCTTTTTTCTTTATACTTGCCTTATATTTATATAAGCTAAGTTAAATTTAATAAATAAATAATAAATTTTATTTTTATAGAAAATTTTGTCAAAATTTTATTTTAATTGAAAATTTTGTAAAAATTTTATTTCTATAGGAAATTTTTGCAAAATTTTATTTCTATACCCGTGTAAAAATTGGAGGATCCAATCCTATCTAATAATATCAAATTGGATCTAATTAGATCTGTTCAGATATTAGTTCAGATATAATTAGATATGCACAGATATGCTATATATGATGCTAGATCTGGTTAGATATAATTGCAGATCTCATCATATATAGTATAATATCTAATTATATCTGGCATATCTAATAATATATGCTTGGATAGGACCATATATAGCTTGGATAGGACCATATCTAATAAGATATGGTAGATATAACATCATATCTGAATATATATGGGTTTAAATACGGTCCAAAATATAATTAAAAACAATCATGAACAAATTAAAAAAATATTTGAAATATACGTCTAAAAAACTATTCGAGATATATACACAAAGTTACAGATGGGAAAAACAACTTTTGTTTATTTAACGGACTTACATAATACATTTTAAAGTATTTACAAACATGTTTTTCGAGTTTCAGAACATGGTTGAGCTCCTTCACGTCAAATAGTTTTAACAATCTAAAGCAGTCAGTTTTGGAAATGGATATAATATGATCAGCGCCAGTTTTTAAATGTTTTATCGGATACTGCTGGTTGACGTCAAAAAGTGTAATAAAAATAAATTGTTGAAAATGTGCAAAGAAGCAATTAACAGACCCATTTAGTATTTGTCGTTCCCATGCGTTTGGAGTATAATTAACCTCTCATCCAAAGCATTATTTAGTATCCAAAGTAGACTTCAAAATTAATTTTTATTTTGAAATATACTCATATAAAAAGACTGCTGTTAATAGGAAACACTGACTGCTGTTTTTTCGGTAAACAAAAAAGTGTTGTTTTAGCAGTTTTTCTGCTAAAGTAGCAAACAATCTGTTGGTTTGGAATAACAGACGTACTGCCCAAAAGTTAGTAGTTTGCTTAAATAATAGAAATTCAAACATTAAAAAAACATTTAGTAGATTTTGATTATGCAATAACATTTCTGAGCAAGTCGCCCTTTTTAATATATGTCCCACTCGGACATCACCAAACAGTCGTACCTTGAGGATGGGGCTTCTCAACAATACCTTCTTGGTTTTTTAGGCAATTTTGCTTATTGACGCAGGCACCGAAGTGGATGGAGCCTCATTAGTCAAGATGATTTTAATATTTATATTGTAAATTTCATTTAATGCGTTTTACTGCTATTAATTGCGTAAATTGTACTTGTTAAGTTTCAAATAACAAAAGTTTCTTCTTTTTACATCTATCATACGTTCTAATAAATGGGTTCTATACATTATATACAAATTATGGGCTTTTATGCGTTGAAAGATCTCGAATTATATAATTGTATCAAATAATATACAATTATATCTAATTAGATCTGATTAGATGTGTCTCATTTTTGAGATCTGATCAGATCCAATTTCATAGCATTTAGATCTGACCAGATATAACCATTTTTCGGATCAGCTCAGATCTGACCATGTCTTGGCTCAGATCTAATGATATCAAATCAGATCCCCCAATTTTTACACGGGTAGACAAAATTTTGCAAATTTTTTTCTATAGAATTTTTTTGCAAAATTTTATTTATATAGAAAATTTTGTGAAAATTTTATTTTCTTTAAAATTCAGTCTCTTGACAATAATCTTCCAGTAAAATTTTTGGTGAAATTTAGTAAAAAGTACCTTTCCGCTCAAAAAATGCCTTCTTTGTACTTTCTTAAAAATTGTATTTTCCATCCCTGAGTAACTGGCAAAGTGACCAAAATTTTTAAAAGAATATGCACGTTTGGAAATATCTCTTTATTGCACTCTCCAAGTGCTTCCATCGCTGAATTAGGCAGGTTATTTTCGCAGGTTTTGCGCCATTTCAGTTACACATGTGTGTTTGGCTGTTTCGTTGTTGTTGCTATGGCCAAACAAAGCGAGTCATGTTCACAAAAAGAACAACAAACACACATAAAAAACAGGAAGACATTTCCCAAAAATGAAAATTGTGGTGCGAGAACAAAAACAATTTTTTTTCGACCGTCGCTTGACGGGCTTTTCAACTAGTATTCTATGATTTGTGCAAGTTTTATAGGTAAGCGTTTTTCAAAATAAAATCTCCAGCTTTTCTTCAACATCTTCGATAAGATTTTTCTATGCAGCTAAAAAATATATATTTATTTATATAACAATATTCATTAATTTCGGGGGGGGGGGGGTTGATCCCCCTCATCCCCCCCCCTGAATACGGCCTTGTACACCGCACACTAGATATGCTAGTGTTCTCGAGACGTCAGATATCACTCCTGATATCTGCTATAACGGGCCGCTGCCTGATAGGCGATTTTGCAAAACCTATTGGCGCGAGGTATAATGACCATTGTATGAGCTGTCATGATGCGGAGGAAAAGAATCAATTAAACACCTCTTGTGTGAGTGTCCTGCATTTTGTGTAAAGCGCAAGCAACTTTGTTAAAACACTCATTTACACTTTGTAACTTTTTGATATTATATTGTTTTTATTTTTTACTTCAATCACATATGCTTTGAATTCTTAAATGTATACCAAAAATTGTATTTTGTTTTTTTTTTCTTTGTCTTAAAAATTCTTCCTTCGAGTACATACGCATATTTAATTGTCAAATAAATTTTTAAATAAAAATAATTTCTGCGTTAATATTATAAAAGGTTATGGGCGACACCAAGCACGAATCAGGTCACGGAATATTACAATTCCGTGGATCTAATTTTGAAAACTGGAGCTATCGTGTTACGATGTATTTGGATTCTTTGGATTTGCTTGATGCCATAAATGCGGACATGCCCGCTGAACCAGGACAAGTTGCGGCATTCGCTAAAAAGGATAAAAAGGCGAAATCTACAATTGTCAGTCTAATAGCTGATGAGTATTTGGAATGTGTTCGCGATAAAAAGACTGCGAAGGAGATGTGGTCTGCTCTGCAAAATACATTTGCTAAGAAGTCGGTTACGAGTCAGACCTTGGTAAGAAAGCAGTTGGCCCTTTTGAGAATGAAACCTGGAGATGATTTAAGGAAACACTTATTAGCATTTGACGATCTAATAAGAAAATTGAAAACGTCTGGAGCTAATATAAATGAAAATGATGTGGTAGCTCAACTTTTTGTCACACTACCAGATGCCTTTGACCCGGTAGTGGCTGCGTTGGAAAACATGAAGGAAGACGATCTATCCATAGATATTGTGAAACAAAGGCTGTTAGCTGAAGATGCCAAACGACAAGATCGCTATGAAGATGACGTAACAAAGGTGTCCGCTTTTACTGGTGAGAAGAAGCCGAAGAAATATCTTGGCATTTGTTTCCGTTGCAAAAAGCGGGGACACAAACAGAAGGACTGTCGTGTTCGATTAGGAAATGAAAAGGCAAATACAGCGTCAACGTCTGAATCTGTTTGTTTTATGTCTGATAGTGCTGCTGGTAAGAGATGTTCGAACTCCTCGAAGTATATTTCATTTAAAATAGACTCTGGTGCCACGGATCATATGTGCAAGTATGATTGGTGTTTCGATGATCTCACAAAAGTGAACCATCCAGTAACAATTTGTGTTGCCAAAGATTCAGAACAATTGATGGCCTATCAAAAAGGGACGATAAAAACAAGCTGCAACCATGTGTCAGTTACAATTAGAGACGTTTTGTACGTAAAAGAACTCCGTGATAATTTATTATCGGTGCCAAAATTGACTGAAAATGGAATCACTTTAGAATTCTCTAAAAATGCAGCGCTACTTAAAAAGAATGGTAAAGTCATCATGGAAGCTTTCAAAAATGGTAACCTTTATGAATTGAAAATGAAAATAGCCAACAAAGCAAATGCATTTACGAGTTCATCTGATGAAAGCAAATTGTGGCATTCAAGAATGGGACATCCTAGTGATAAGTGCTTACAAGATTTGGTGCGATACAATATGGTAGATGGAATTGGAAAAGTGTCTTCAATTGGCATGTGTGACGCGTGTGTCCAAGGTAAACATTGTCGCAATCCTTTTAATGAAATCGTCCGAAAACTACAAGAGTTTTGGAGAGAATACACACTGATGTATGTGGCCCACTCGATCCTCAAACTTGGGATGGTAATAAATATTTCGTAAGTTTTATTGACGATTATAGCCATTTTGCACACATATATTTAATAAAGAAGAAATCAGAAGTCTTTGACAAAGTTGTTGAATTTGAGTCAATGGTAAGTGCGTTTCATAATGTACCAATTGCAATGATAACAGTAGATCGCGGCACAGAATATCTTAGCAAAGATGCGAAAAATTATTTTAAAAAGAAAGGTATCCAAGTTCATCATACGGTAGCATATACTCCTCAGCAGAATGGAGTTGCTGAAAGATTTAACCGCACTTTGGTAGAAAAAGTGAGATCAATGCTGATAGAGTCAAAAGTACCGAAAGAATTATGGGGCGAGGCAGCATTAACTGCTCATATTTAATTAATCGAAGCCCGTGTTCATCTCTCTTGGAGAAGAAAACGCCTGCTGAAATTTGGTACAATAGAAAGCCCGACTTGTCAAAGATTCGTATATTTGGTTGCAAGGGCTTTACGTGGATTTCTAAACAAAATAGAAAGAAATTGGATGCCAAATCTAAAGAAATGGTTATGATTGGTTACGCTTGTAATGGCTACAGGATGTGGAATCAGAAAGGAAGAAAAGTTGAAATTGCACGAGATGTTCGCTTTGATGAAAAACAATTTCCGTTCCGTTCCGAAAATGATGAAAATCACGAAATTCCGAATATGTCCATAATTTATGAGAGAAACGAGCAAGAGGGGGAAACAGAAGATTGTGTCGTTTCCGAAGAAAGAGAATTGCAATCATCCCATTTAACCCCAGATGGACAATTGTCGGATACATTAGTTGATAATGCTACGAGTGGTGATGAATCAAATTATGAATCTCCGGAAGTAATTCAGAAATTTCAACCAAGGCGAAGTGAAAGATTAAAGAATAAAACCTTGGAGTTGACGAAAGGTGATGCACATTTAGCCACTTCTTCAAATGCCCTTGAACCAAGAACATATTCTGATTTAGAAGTACATCCTGAGAAAGATAAATGGTTGAAAGCTGTTAAGGACGAACTGGATGCAATGAAAGAAAACTCAGTATGGGAATTAGTTCCTCGGACAAGTGATCAGAAAATATTGAAATCAAAATGGGTGTTCAAAGTAAAAGAAGATGAAAATGGAAACGTTGATCGTTACAAAGCTCGATTAGTAGCCAAAGGTTTCCTACAGAACTACGGTATAGACTATGAGGAGACATATTCTCCAGTTGCGAAGCTAAGTACCATACGAATTGTACTAGCAACGAGTACGAAAAAGCGATTATATCTCCACCAACTTGATGTCAAAGCTGCATTTCTTTACGGAGACTTAAACGAATCTATTTTTATGGAAATTCCAGAAGGACTTATTGCTCCTCGTGACCATGTCTGTAAACTACGAAAGTCACTCTACGGTCTGAAAGAAAGCCCAAGATGTTGGAACCAGAAATTCAATGACTTCTTATTGAATCTTGGATTCAAAAGGTCTATGTATGACTCTTGTCTTTATACAAAATTCGGGAAAGACTCAATTTTATATTTACTTATTTATGTCGACGACGTTTTAATTGCTGGAAATAATTTGAGTATGATAGAAGATTTAAAAAGAAATCTTGGTACTGTTTTTAAAATGTCGGATTGTGGTCCATTAAAATATTACTTGGGAATAAAAATTGAATATGACCGTTTGAATGGAACCATGAAATTAAGCCAAAAAACACACATTGATAGAATTTTAGAAAAATTTTCTATGAAAGAATGTAACACAACCAAAACACCAATGGAAAAAGGTTTATGTCTTCCTCAAGATACAATTGATGTTACAGAAAAACCATATAGAGAACTTTTAAGAAGTTTGATGTACCTGATGTTAAGTGTTCGACCGGATATTTGTTACCAAATTGGATACTTAGCTAGATTTCAAAACAAGCCCGGCGACGTACATTGGACAGCGCTAAAAAGAGTAGTTCGCTACATAAAAGGGACAAAAGACTACGAATTAATGTTTAAAGATAATTTAAATGATTGGGCATCTGATAATACCGATTGGGCATCTGATAATACCGACCGGAAATCAGTAAGCGGTTTTATTTTTAAGGTCTTCGGTTGCCCCGTATCTTGGTGCAGCAAGAAACAAACTATCGTGGCAACATCATCAAGTGAGGCTGAGTACGTAGCCCTTAGTTATGCTGTTTCGGAGGCAATTTGGATAAGGGGAGTTCTAATAGATCTTAAAGTTCTAACTGAAATGAAACCAACCGTAATCTACGAAGATAATCGTGGATGTATTGGTATTGCTCGAAATTCTGAAAGCAAAAGGTCAAAACACATCGATGTCAAATTCCACTTCATTCGTGACTACGTATCAAAGGGACTTATTAAAATTGAACAAATATCAACGGAACTTCAATTAGCTGATATTTTTACTAAGGCTCTCGATGCCTCGAAGTTTACTCAATTTCGTAGTGAACTTCAATTAGAGAAGATGTGATTGAGAGGGGGTGTTAAAACACTCATTTACACTTTGTAACTTTTTGATATTATATTGTTTTTATTTTTTACTTCAATCACATATGCTTTGAATTCTTAAATGTATACCAAAAATTGTATTTTGTTTTTTTTCTTTGTCTTAAAAATTCTTCCTTCGAGTACATACGCATATTTAATTGTCAAATAAATTTTTAAATAAAAATAATTTCTGCGTTAATATTATAAAAAACTTTTAGGAGCATATAGCTTCAGATTACTGGCGGATCTGGAAAACGTTAACTTAAGCAGTCTGCTAATGTTTTTGGAACAATCTGGTTGGTTCAGCGAAGAAAAATAATCGAGAAGGTTCAGCGGTTAAAACTAGAAGTGCCCATATGTAATAGGTACTTTTAGTTAATGTGGTATCACAATGGACTGAATAGTCTAAGTGAGCCTGAATCTTAATCGGGCTGCCACTTTAACCTAACCTATTCTAATGGTGCTATCATTGTGCGTTATTTTATTGCAGAAGGGGTATTTATTTTTCCCAATTACTTGGTAAATTTGTTTGAAGGCGGAAGGACCAGGGTTTATTTTTCCCAATGTATTTTAGAATTTATTAGCTTGTTCAATAGCTTCTGACTCTTTTATTGTTATTTTCAGTAGTTGAATTTGTTTGGACAAGATTTTATACTCACTGGATGGCCTGCTTCCAGCACGGTGAAACATTTTGTTAAGATCTTTCTGCCAGGAGTACTTCAATCTAAAGAGTTTTTTTGTTCTTTCGGAGAGGGGAATGTTTCCATCCTTAATTTCAGTTTGCTGTGATTGGGTATTATGGATTGCCCTGAAAGATAAGTTGAAGTCAGATATTAGTTCATCAATTTCATGATTTTGAAGATTGTTATTTGTTATAGGAATTAGCCTGCAGATGGCGTCATCAATATCGTGACGAAAATTTTCCCAATTTGTGGCAGCGTATGAAGTAACAGTTCTAGGAGATCTCATAAGCGGTCCGGCCTGATGAAACTGCAAATCCAGTGTGATCAGAAAATGTTGGGACAGTTTGAATTTTGTAGTTTTGGTTTACGGTGTCTGTGAGCTATGTGCTGACAAGGAAATGATCGAGAAATGAACTGCCATTTGGATAAGATGGAGATGTATCACAAATACGTATAATATCGATCACATTATGACCATGCCAAGAATGAAGTGTCCTGCCGTTTCAGTTCTCGTTAGAGTCACCCCAAGATGTATTTTTTGAGTTTAAGTCACCTCCTAGGACGAAGGCATCAAAAGTTTTGCAAAATTGTAACAGTTTTTTAAGATCAGATTCTAATGTTTGTGATGGATGGTTACATGGGATATAAACAGAGCCAACGAGGTATCGCTTGCGTATGCCAGATGTTATGAAATCAATTTGAACAAGACAAGTATTCATTCCAGTATTGTTGAGATATACTCTACTGAAGTTAATGCAATCTTTGATAACCACAGCTGTACCAACAGGTGAATTGTCGGTTATTATATTGTATCCATTGATTCTAACTTTTCTATTTCTTCGCAGGTGACACTCCTGGATGAATCCGATGTCTATCTTGTTATGAAACAACAAGCTTGCCAAGTCTAACTGTCGACTAGTGTCATTAAGAGACCTTACGTTGAATGTGATTAATTTAATGGATCTATGGATCATTATTAATATCCCAGCAAAAAAAGAGCTTCCAAAAAAGTAGTTTGGATTCACAATCTGTGATCCGGAAGTAGTGCAAACTTGGATCATCTCCAATGAATTTTACATGAGCTTGTCATAGGACGGAAGTACTCCCTTTTTGAATCCTTTGCATTGCTTTAGAAGTTGGTTGGTTTTTTTCAACCAATTTCACTTTTTTTCATCCATATGTTTTATTACACAATTATTTTCCTTTATATAATTTTTACAATTTGAAAAACTTTTTCGCTCCGACCAGGGGTTGAACCTGGGTTTGCTGGCACCATAACAGAACTCCTTAGCACACTCAGCCACAAACGCCATTGAACATAAAGCGTCGAAAGGTCAATTCAAATGTTTGTGATATTATCGTAATACGACACCAAGGAATAACATTCTAATTGCTTCTCGAGGTGTTCTTTATTAGTATGAACGAAAAAAATAAGAAACGCAGGTTCAAATCTCACCAGCGGCAATTTTTTTTATAAAATATTTTTCTAAAAAATTATTTTTTTTTTATGTCATGCATCGTTTTTATTTTCGTCATATATTTTCGTATAAATATATTTTTTCCATTATAAATCAATTATTTATTACTTTCTTTTACTTTTTTATTAATTTCTATTCTTTTAGTTTTTTTTTTTTATTAGTTTTCTATTTTTTTGTAAAATTTAATTGTACAAAATTTGCACTTCAAATAGCCTGATTGCGTTCTTTCTAATACTTGTCCACAAGGACTGCATCGGAAGTAGAAAAAAATCGTTGGGGGATCCCAAGATGCGCTTTAGAAGAAATGTTTGTGCACTTGTCCAAAAGGACTGCATAGGAAGTGGAAAAAAATTATTGGGGGATCCCACGATGCGCTTTAGAAGAAATGTTTGTAGACTTGTCCAAAAGGACTGCATCGGAAATTGAAAAAACTCTGGGATGGGCTTTAAAAGAAATGTTTGTGGAACAACTTCCAATTTTTTTGCTGGGATGTTCACTTTTATAAATAGACGCTTGAACCCAGATCTTGCGTCAGACTTGACATACTTTTGTAATTTGATAAGAATATGTTTATTTCCTGTTCCAGCGTAAGTTCTTCAAGTTCCATAACGTAACTTGCTAGATTCATAAATTAATCTATGACGCTGTTTGGTGCATGTCGGATAGGGGGCATTTCAGTAGATTGTTGTTGAAAAAGATTACAAAAAATTCGTCCAGGAGATAGTAGGGACGAAGTTATGGCACGGTTTACGTTGTTCTATGGCTTTGTTTATTCTTTGCTTTCGTATGGCCACATACTTCTTGTATGTAGGACAACCTCTCCAATTCGCTGGGTAACCAGCTTCACCACAGTTATTACAGAAAGGTTCCGTCTGATCCTCTCTGGTACGGAGACACTCACTTGGTTCATGGTCGAAATTACATTAGACACATCTGTAAGGGGAATTGCAATTCTTCGAGATGTGACCCCACCTTTGGCATCTACGGCATTGAATATCAGTATCTTTCTTGGGGACTTCCCATTCAATAATTTGATGTAGAAGGCCTCTGATGTTGGAAACATGAGAAATGTCCTTTTCTGGGAGCAGAGTTACCAGGAATAGGCCAGTGTCGATTTTTTTATGGAACTAGGTGTCCTAATTTTTGTAACATCTGCAATTGTGTTTGGAACCTCTTTATTTAGTACGGCTTTAATGTCATATATCGCAGTATTGGCGAATAGTCCCCTTAGAACTACACATGTTTGTTTAAATTCCTTTGGCGTGAATGAGTGAGTATGTATTTTCTTCTCACGTACACTGGTAGAAAAATGGCGGTACGTGGCCATTACCGTTTGGTATTAATGGATTGGTTCACATTACCTTCTAATTTTGATACCACTTTCTATCAAATCATTTACATACGGTATTATTATGGTATTAACTATCACATACCCGTAGCATATGATATGTCGCCGTTGCTAAAAACTAAGTTGTCGCCTTAGTAGTTTAGTTTGTTCACATAAAGTAAATAGACGTGTTAATTGCAATATTTCTTGGAAAACATGATGACTGAAAAAACTAAATGTTTGTGGATATAGCGAAGTATTCGTAAGTATAAAATTTTTTAGTATTATTAATGCTTACTAATTCGGAACCATTCTCTCATTAGATACGTAAGAGACATACAAAAGCTTTCCAAATATCCCAACAGACAGCTTGAGGCATACAAAGCCTGTGATGGGACATAAAATTCAAAGAATAATTTTGCATGAAAAAAGTGGTGAAGTGTATGTACTATGTATTTTATAAATGTATTAAAGGAAAAGTCATTGTTACGTGTGTTTTATTAAACTAATATGTATTATAACAATATTGTATTAAACCCAATAGCGTTTTGGTATTATTTGGTAATACCACACTGTTTATACATCAATAACTTAATGGTATAAATATTAATACCGCTTAGGTATTATTTTTAATACCATTTTGGTATTTTCATAGTACCGTATGGTACTTTCATGCTTTGTGTACCGCCTGTACCGTTCGGTATTGATATTGTACCCGTATGGTTGGCTAACTATCAATAACCTAACCTAACCTAACCTATGGATGTAAAATCCAAAGATAATAAAAGAGGAAGATGGGAGATTGGCTACTGAGCACATCAAACCATTTACCACATTAGTTTAATACTCGAACCAAACGCGTATACGACAAGTATTGACATAGCATTAAAATGCAAATAAAAAGAAATTAAGAGTACGAAATAAATTTCCATAAAGGGGAAAATGTATTTTTTTTTTTGTTGTTGCCTAAAATTTAACATTGTTTCATTAAGAAGATTACATTTTTCATTTAAAAAATAAAAACGAAAAACAACTAAAAGATTACAAACATGTATTAAACTAATCTGGTAAATTCAACATTTGGTATGACGCAAGCCAATCTCCCATCTTCCTGTTTTATTATCTTTGGTAAAATCTACATCATGAATATGTGAACTGCTGTGTCAGAAAAATAGATTTTACTCTTATTTTTGTTTATATTTTTTACTTTAAATGAGAAAATGGGAATTGTTGCATTCAGTTTGTCAACAAGTGTGGCAATGTTTACATTATAAAGGAAAATATCTTGGGTAAAGGACCAGGCATCATAGATGCTGTTGTATGCAAATAGGATGCCTGAGATGTTATTTGATATGTATTAAATACAACTATACTTGTAATGAAAATTCGCACAAAAATAAACGTCTGTGTAATATCAGTGTTGCCTACTTTTTGACGAAATTAATAAATTATACAAAATTCATAGAATTTTGGCTTTGACTTCAATTAGAAGTGGGGATATCATTTATACAAATTTTTGTTGAAAAGTACTTGCAACAATGTTAATTTTTTATTTGACTCGCATCGACAATTGTTTGAGAAGTTATTGAGTAGCGATGAATTTCAATTTGAAGATAACACTTGAGAAATTATTGCTAATGTGTTGAATTGTACTGTTGAGGGTAATGTCTGTTTTTGTTGAGAACGCGATTTTCTCAACTTTAATATTACCATAATCCTTTGAAACAATGTTTGAAAAATTGTTGACTTGTTGAATTTAGCATTTTTCAAACGTCTGTGTTTATTAGGCTCATTCACATTCAGAGTCTTCGCTGAGTACTTTTGGTCGGCGGCGGTGGATAACGAAAAAAACGCAGCGGCGGATCGAAGCCGCTCACAGCCGATTTACACGTTATCGGCGGCTTCAATAAAGCAAACAGTTTTTTTGGTTATTTTGTTTTATTTTTAAATATATCATGCTTGTCATGTATAAATAACACTTTCTTTACAGTGTTTGGATTTAACTTCTTCGGATGAAGCGCTAGTAGCTGGAATGCTCAAAACCTTTTGAGCTAACATTGCCAATTTCGGGAAATTCTAAATTAAAGAAAATTAAAATTAATAAAACTTCGAAAAACGGATTAACCTACGGAATTTTCAATATACCTGTTGATTTTTCTTCCACCAAACAAATATATCCTTTTTATCGACTTCCGCATCGAAGTACCTATTGTTTTCTAGATCTAGACGCATTTGTAGTTGAGGCTATAAATGAAAGAACTTCGTCCCTTGCAGTATTTTCAGAACACTAAAACAAATAAAAATTAAATATTCGTTTTGTTTTGTTATTGTTGGTTTTGTTCTTTAAGCATTGTTGTTGGTTTTTGATTTCAGCTTAAAACCATGCATTGACTAAACTACAATATTTTTTTCGGTGTAGAACAAATTATATTTACCATAGTTTTATTTCCTTTGGATGTAGATGGAACATCATTATCCGGCGGAAAATGAATTTTAATTTCTTTATATAAAAGGTTATGTTTGCTTGTATTGTAAAGTCACGAATCTTCATTCAATTCGAAGTCCAAATCAACTTCAAAATCAGGAATTCTTCGTATCCATTTTTCTAACACCGTCCATTTGTTCTGTGTGGGATCGAATACCCAATAAACACAAACGTTTGAAAAAAATTTCAAATATTTGTTCAAAGGATTAGGGTAATATTCAAGTAGAGAAATTGTTTAGAAAATCGCATTCTCAACAAAAAGCAATAATTTCTCAAGTGTTATCCTCAAATTGAAATGCATCGCTACATACAAACAAATTTGTTTTCAATCACGGAATTCGCGGATTCAATCATTTTTTTAATTGAAATGTCTTCTATCACAAAAATGATAGTATCAATCACCCATTTTAATTGAAAACCAAAACGATTTTCAATTAAAATTTTAATTGACTTTTGTCACGGAATCAATTAATTGTGTGATTGAATTAAAGTCGTGATTGTTTTTTGACATAAAATTCTATCAATGTTTTAATTGAATCAATTAAAATTTTAATTAATTTCGCGACAAAAATCAATCAACTATTTGATTGATTCGACTAAATAATTAATTGAAATTGGCAATAAATTTCAATCAAAAAAATTATATATTGCGCCCCTAAAATCTTATTTAGTTTTATTTGAAATAAAAGAAAATATCCGTTTCTTATAAAACATATTCAATATTTTTTTGAATTTTGTGAATTATGCAATAGACGAAATAATTTGGTTCTTGTTATTTGTGTGTTTTCTTCTAACATAACTTACACATACAATTACTATAAATAACAACTAAAGGGTAAAAAAAAACTGTTTTCGAAACTAAACAGAATAATTAGAACTTATTTTGTTTAATAAAAACAAAGATTATCTGATTTAACAAGATGTCTATATGCTTCCTCTTTTTTCCAATAGGCTCATGAGTTTAGGTCCATACATGTATGAGAGAGTTGGAAAAAAATTGGTGTGATGTTACGAATCTAAAAAAGAAAAGAAAATGAAGATTTTTCAATTTGGTTAATAGGCCTGTTTCTGCACTCTTTTCATTCAACATTTATACCAAAAGAAATTACTTCATGTAAATTGTGTTTATTTTTATTTTGTTGTGTCTTTATTGGCAACGTATCTTTACAAATTGCATTGCAATACAAGACATTAAGACTAATATGGTTTATTTGTAATTATGTTATGTAATTACGATATTTCATTAAATTTATTTATTCAATCTTACATAAAGGCGGCCATTTTAACGGCTAAACTCGAACTTAATACCCACCTTAAGATGTAAATCATTAAAAGATGTCTATTATGTTCCCTGGTGTTACATGCCATAATAAGCGCTAGGAGGAGTCAACAAGACCAACTAGCTCGGACGGTTTCTCTTGGGGTGTGTTCATCCCAACCTCTAGCCCTATGGCATACACAATAATTTACATAGGTAACATCACAAGAAACGACGCAACAACCACTTACATCGACACACATATTCCGATAGAAAGGAAGATGTTACCTCCAGTCGCCCGCCCTACCATGGTCATAGAAACCCCATCCACCAATTTCACTATGACCCCACAATGCCGCTCACCACTCACTCCCCTGCTCACAAATTAACCATTCCCCCCGAACTACAAATCTAGCAAATCATGTTAACACATATATATGTATTTTCAACTAAAACGCATAATATTCTCTCTTTTTATTGAATTAAAACTTGTAAATAAAAAAAGTTAGAACTGAAGATTGTAGATTTCAATATACACTATTTAGTTATTAGGAACAAAACAAAACTATTAATTGAAAATAAAAAGAATAATAACATAATATTCTGTGAGGACAAAAGTCGTCCACTCGTTTTTGTCCACATGGTTTATATTTTCCAAAGTACTTGTTTCTTTATGTACTATCATAAAGAACACAAATTACTTATGTAGAAATCATTACTAATTTCGAATGTGTTATGGGGGTAACGGAAAGCACCCTGGCGGAGAGATCGTGCATTAAGAATGTAGAGTTGCATCGACTGTGTTGTAGGACGCATTGGCAACCCAAGTAACACCAGTAAGTTGGCATCGCGGGTATGTGATATAAAAGGCAAGTACTCGCACAAGAGCATTCAGCTTTTGTTCTTTTGTTTCTTTACTGTAAATAGATTTCATTTATTTTGTTTTTAGTTTTAGTTTTATCGTTCCTTTATGGACGACCTAGGTTTAAGTGATTCTTGAAATCTCGATTTTTACTTTAATTTTGCGAGGCATTTTAAATGACAGAAGAAACGGCATGAAATGGCCGATATGTATACTAGAAAAAGGCAATGGGCTGGCCTTAACAAGCATATATTAATTAGTATTCAACATAACATATATCTCTAGATAAAATTTTAAATTGTTAGAGAATGAATGTAAACATTCAAAATGAAAATAGTATATAAGTACACATTTATAACGTATTTTAAAAAATGAATTTGAAATAAAGAAATATTTTATAAAAAAAAAAACAAGAGCAGTCAGTTCGCCAGTAGCCGGCCAATAGGTAGGACTATTTTGGGATCACAGCGTTGTAACGCAGTGACCAAAATATTACTATTTAGACTGTATAATTCGTAGGGTAGTTCAAGTACAAACAAGAACTGTATAAATTCCTAAAGTTGTTCAAGTACAAACAAGAACTGTTAGATGTTGGACATAGGGTACTTGAACCGTATGTCGATGATAATGATGCAAAATGCCAATTTGATCTAGCATGATGTTTATTTTCATTCAAGTTATTTATACTAAATAACTGATGATTAGTCAGAATACTAAGTTAACATGTTGGATATGTAGCCTATGCTATGTCAGTGACTTAAATAATATTTATGCTGACTTAGTATATTAGTTTAGTGAACTAGTGCAGCAGAAGTCGACAACCTGACCAATTATTGTCGGTGAAATTTGATTCTTTATTTAAATAGGTCGGCTGTTGACTTCTGCTGCTTACAATGCAAATGATATTTAAACATATATGCTCTATAATATAGCAGCGTAAATGCTATTTACTATGTAATTAATTTTAATTATATTTATGTTATATCCTATAGCAGTGTAATGCAACTGTGTTCTTGAACATTCTCCCCCACGTTGAACGCTGCAGGTTCAACTAGCCGGAGACATTTAAATTTCGGGTGACTGGGTAGCATTCGTGTCCGGGACGCTTTGACGTGGTTGGGGAGTGGGCGTGGGTGGTTGGATTGATTCACCGCCTCTTTTCAGAAATATCCATCCAAGGTAGAACATCAACAGCATTGAAGATATGATAAGAGCTGTGTAACTTATTGCCATATGGTGATGTCTGTCGGAGTGGTAGGTGGTGCGAAAAGTTGAAATGTCAGCTTCCTGAAGTTTGTTCTGGAGATCTTTTAGCTGCTCGGTATGGTTTATTAATAGCTGATCAGTCGAGTTGAGAATTGCAGTGGACCTTTTCTCATGCGTTGTTAAGTTGAATTTCGGAAAGCGAGAGTAAGATGCTTGAATAAAACTTGATGCATTATAATGGCCTCGTAGAGTGACTTCAGAGGTTTTGAGGGTGCAAATTGGTTCAAGGTTGATGATCCCGGAACCTTGGAGCGTGTATTGTAGAGTTTTTGTTCCGCAAACAGTACTGACGTCAATTTCATATGTGGTAGCATAAATCCATTGGTTCTTATGATGTAGTTGTTGCCAGATGATAGGCTCCTTGTAAATGTTGAGTTTGCATCTGGTTGTTGGTTTATGCCTGAACATATCTACTTCGCACGAAGCCGCCATAGATCCCTTCGAGAATATCGCGTGATTATTATCGCAGATAAAAGTATCACCGCTTGGTTGAATACAGTTGCGAATGTCATCACTGGAGAGTGGCATGTATTCATCTCGATGGAGATTGATCGCCAAGTACTCTGTTTGGAGGTGTATCGCAACAAGGGTGCCGTTCTCGTTTGCAGGCACCGCAAATATCGTCAACAACTCAAACGTTTGCTGGTCAACTAGAGGGAGTCGTATCTCGAACATAACCTTGTCTTTAGTGACTGCTGCCTTTGTTCGCATGATTTTGTAGAATTGAATGAGGTCAATGTGATCGAAAGGTAGAACTCGTGATACCGGTAGATGAGCCTTGATTACGTTAATTTCTCTTTGCAGCTGATCCGGCGTTAGTAAGGATGGGCTAATCCTCCCATGATGGGAGTCTGTAAGAACATCAACGATTTCCGCTTCAACTTGGCGTAGTCTTGTTGCTGCTAGAGTTAGTTCGTTGGCAAGAAGAGCTATTGTGTGAGCTATCTTTAGCTGAGCTTTTTCTTCTACCACTTGGTTATGTATCATTGATATGGTGGTTTGGACTTCATTTATTCTAGTTTTTAAAGATAACTCATCTTCCTTTATTATATTTAAGGTCGAGTCGACAATTGAGGTTTGATTGTGTAACAGCGATGTGAGATGGCTTCTGTCCATCTCTGCTCTTTGTATCGTATTGTCCATTTCGGTGGCATAGTCAGCGTCTAGAATTCCAAACAGAGATCTTGCGACATTACCGATAATATTTAGAGCACCTCTACGCAATCTTCTTGGCATGATGATATCTCTTTCCTGGATTAATTCTGCTCTAGTTTGCTTGAGATGAGATGCGAAGTTGTTGCACATTGCTTCGTGAGGAGACATTTTGCATAGTTCGGAGAACATCTTTATACCGTCAGCGAAGTTGTCAATTTCTGATTTAAAGGGTATAAGATTGTAGTAGACCATGAGCTTCCATTCTGCTGTGGCTATCCGTGCCGTACCAATACCTTCAAAATATAATCCGGGTTTTGTTTCAAATGGTTGTGGTCGCATGGGATTACATAATACAACCGGTAGTATCAGAAGAGCCAGTAGTGTTGTGCACAATAAATTAAAGTTATTGGGCCTCGATCGTTTTGTTGTGGCTGGCTCCTGTTCATCTGGTGGCCTTATTCTTTTGTGATCCTCCTTTTCCTTGATATCATCATTGAATAATGGCGCTAAGCGATGGATTGGCCGTTTAATTATACCTGATGAAGTTTTGACATCGACTACACGCACGTTTCCATCTTGTCCTTTGTAGGTTTTGATGATGCGTCCAAGTGGCCACTGCATGACCTGTACGTTGTCCTCCTTGATGATGACAAGTTGGTCGGGTTTGATATTTGCTGATGTCGTCCTCCATTTGTGTCTCTGTTGCAGTTGTGACAAATACTCACTGGACCACC
Source organism: Haematobia irritans (assembly GCF_050003625.1). Lineage (NCBI taxonomy): Eukaryota > Metazoa > Arthropoda > Insecta > Diptera > Muscidae > Haematobia > Haematobia irritans. The sequence continues at coordinate 109,469,504 of NC_134398.1, read as the reverse complement.
TATTCCAAAAACTGTGTCTTATTTCTGACACGAGTTTCCATCTTTTAGATAGTGGTGTTGGTGGCTGGTTTGTTCTGGCGTCAATTTGTGCGGTCAGGGGTTCCCCTATAAGGAAATGACCTGGCGTCAGTGCGGTTAGATCGTTGGGGTTTGAAGATATGGGAGTTAGCGGTCTTGAGTTTAAAATTGCTTCAATTTCTATGACTACCGTTTCCAGTTCTTCATAAGTAAGGGAGGCGGTGGACACCGAACGCAGAAGAAGATGCTTGGCTGATTTCACCGCTGCTTCCCAAAGGCCTCCGAAATGGGGGGCTCTGGGAGGGATGAATTTAAATTCGATCATTTCTTTGGAACATGCCCTTCCAATAGTCTCTTGTGATTCCTTCCCGAATATTGAGGTCTCCAGTTCCTTCAGTTGATTTCTAGCCCCAACAAAATTTGTGCCGTTGTCTGTATATATCGTTTGGCATCGCCCGCGTCGCGAGATGAATCTTTTTAGGGCTCCAATAAAGGCGTCTGTAGTTAGATCAGTCACAACTTCCATGTGGATTGCCTTTGTGGCAAAACAGCAAAAGACTGCGATATACACCTTATGTGGACGCTTTCCCCTAAGCTTGTAGTGTACCCAAAATGGACCGCAATAATCTACTCCAGTGTTTAAGAAGGGTCGACATGGCGTTATTCTGTCTTCTGGTAAATCACCCATTATCTGTTGATACATTTTTGGTTTGGCCTTTGTACAACGAATGCAATTGTGAACTGTGTTCCTTGCCATTGTTTTGCCCTTTATAATCCAGAATCCCCTTTCTCTTGTTGTATTTAGCAACGTTTGTGGACCGCAGTGATGGTTTTCATTGTGCAGCATCACGAGGATTAGTTTGACGATGGGGTCATTATAAGGCAATATTATTTGATGTGTCATTTCGTATGAGAGATTTGACGCATCTAGTCTTCCGCCAACTCGAAGAATATCTGATTTGTCAAGGAAGGGGGATAGACTGATAATTGGGCTGGATCTGCTGAGTTCTTTGGTTGTCTTTAACTTGTTAATGTCGTCTTTGAAGTCAGCTGATTGTATGGTTTTGACTATTAGATGCAACGCTGAAGTTAACTCTATTGGGCTCAGTACTTTGGTTGCTGGTCGATCGGCTGACGATGTCCTGCTGTTTTTGATAAATCGTTGGATATAAGCCACAACTCTTTGAAGATAATCGAACGAATTGCGGTGGTTGATTTTGTAAATGATTCGTTCTAATCCCATTTGCGTGGCTGTAGTGACAATAACAGGCTTTCGTTTGAATTCTAATTCACTTGTTGGATGCAGTTCCTTCGCGAACTCCTTAGGCCAACTGTCTTCATTTCCATGTAAAAAAAGGGGTCCATAGAACCACATGTTGCACTCCGGTAATTGTTCTGGTTTTAAACCTCTGGAGATTAAGTCTGCGGGATTATTTTTGGAGTCGACGTGTCTCCATTGACTGTTGATGGTGAGTTCTTGTATTTTGCTAATTCGGTTAGCCACAAAGGTTTTGAGTGATGATGATGCCGAATTTATCCAATGCAAGACAATTTCGGAATCAGACCAGAAGAAGAGCTGTTTGTCTTCGTATCTTAGTTCATTTTTTGTTTTGTTGGCCAGTTCTGCTCCTAGAAGTGCTGCGCAAAGTTCTAGCCTTGGCAGCGATACCCTTTGGAGAGGCGCCACTCTGGATTTGGCGCACAATAGTCGGACGATTATCCTTTTATTTGGGAGTTTAGATCGAATGTAAATTGCGGCTCCATAAGCCCTTTCTGATGCGTCCACAAAGACATGCATTTGAATGTGCTTCGCAGTTTGGCCGTCGAAAACGTGGCGTGGGATGTGGGTATTGTCTAACATATTTAGTGCATTACGAAAGGCGTGCCATTTTGTTTTTCGATCTTCAGGGAGTTCATCATCCCAAGATATTTGATCCTCCCAAAGTTGTTGAATGAATATCTTGGCTGCCACTACGACTGGGCCTGCTATACCTAACGGGTCGTAGATTCGTGCTACATCTGATATGACAGATCGCTTTGTTATCACTGAGACTGGCTGAAGATTTGCCCTAAGGCAGAATTGATCCGATGCTGGGCTCCATATCAGTCCCAATGCCTTGATTGATGCGTTTTCAAAATCAAGGTTGACTTCTTGATCATCTTGCGGTATGTCTTGGAGGAGTTGGCGATGGTTTGCACACCACTTCCGTAACTTGAAGCCGGCTTCCTTGAGTAAGGCAATTTTTGCAGTATTGTGGACACTAGGACTCGCTTGTTGTTGTACCTGTCCTTCAACGTGTTCCATGCCGTTGTGTAGTTTCCTTCAGTGAGATCCAGGTGACGTATTAATCGTTCTGCTTCCCCGCTCAAATTGGCCTTGAGATACCACATCTTTTGGATTGCCGGAATATCTTGCTCATGTATCATTTTCGAGAATATGTCCGAAAATGGTTGCCACGATAGGCAATCTCCATTAAACCTTGGTATGGATATCTTTGGTAGCTGTAGGTTGCAACTACCCTTTGCTTGCTGCATTGATTCCGAGGTTATGTTTTCGCTTGATTGTGTTTTCGAAAGAGACGCTATTTGAATTGCAACGTTCTCTTCTAAGGCTTCATAGTCTTCGCTGTCATAACCCTCAGCCGCCGGGTTGGCACACATTTCCCAAATGTCCAAATGAATAGTCTCGATCTTCTGCCATAATCTGTCTATAGCAGATAGAGATTGGACTGGTGATTGAATTAGACGTCTCAAGGACGATTTAAGTGCTGCTTGACGTCTTATCAGTCCATGAATGTTGTTTGCGGGTGCACTAGCACCTTGATTTACTAGCACTGATGATGCGGATGGGTTGTCTGCGGTAAACCCTGCTCCGCGTTCTGCTGGCAATGGCTTCGTTTGCCTGCTCAGACCTTTAATTAGCTGCTCTACTTCCTCAATAGTTGTATTGTATACGATTCCTATTGATTTATGGATATCTTCGACAATATACGGGTCATCTTCGCCCAACATCGAGTTGTTGCGTATGATATTTTCCGCTGTGTCAAAGGCTTTCCATTGAGCAATTAAATCTTCTTTTTTCTTTGTATAATACTCCACAGATCTTCGCTCGTGTGGAGTTTTCTTTATGTTGGCTACCGCTTTTTCTATGTTTGCGGCCCTTTCCTTTTGACGGATTATCAAATCCTTTAAGTTTTCCATTTTTAAATTTCGTCGGTACTGGAAGACTTCAATTTAGACTGCGATCAATGTATGGCGATCCAATGTGTAGCGATCCAATGTGTAATGAATGTGTAACGGGATTAGTGTTCCTTTTGTCGATGTCACCAACGGGATTATTTTTCCTTTTGTCGGGGTCACCAATGTATAATTCGTAGGGTAGTTCAAGTACAAACAAGAACTGTATAAATTCCTAAAGTTGTTCAAGTACAAACAAGAACTGTTAGATGTTGGACATAGGGTACTTGAACCGTATGTCGATGATAATGATGCAAAATGCCAATTTGATCTAGCATGATGTTTATTTTCATTCAAGTTATTTATACCAAATAACTGATGATTAGTCAGAATACTAAGTTAACATGTTGGATATGTAGCCTATGCTATGTCAGTGACTTAAATAATATTTATGCTGACTTAGTATATTAGTTTAGTGAACTAGTGCAGCAGAAGTCGACAACCTGACCAATTATTGTCGGTGAAATTTGATTCTTTATTTAAATAGGTCGGCTGTTGACTTCTGCTGCTTACAATGCAAATGATATTTAAACATATATGCTCTATAATATAGCAGCGTAAATGCTATTTACTATGTAATTAATTTTAATTATATTTATGTTATATCCTATAGCAGTGTAATGCAACTGTGTTCTTGAACATAGACTGCTAGTGAAGTGGGAAAGTTGTAACTTCCCCTTTTCTAAAACTCGTGCCCCGGTAATCAGTGGTTGTCGTTACAACCGCTCCATTGTCGCCCGTGGTTGTTGTTACAACTGCGCACCGTCGCCGGTAGTGGTTGTCTTTACAACCGCTCCATCGCCGCCGCCCGTGGTTGTCGTTACAACTACGCATCATCGTCGCGGTCGCCCGTGGTTGTTGTTACAACTGCGTCATCGCCGCCGGTAGTGGTTGTCGTTACAACCGTTCCGTCGCTGCCGCCCGTAGTTGTTGTTACAACTGCGTCATCGCCGCCGCTAGTGGTTGTCGTTACAACCGCGCATCATCGTCGCTGCCGCCCGTGGTTGTTGTTACAACTGCGCCATCGTCGCCGGTAGTGGTTGTCGTTACAACCGCTCCGTCGCTGTCGTCCATGGTTGTTACAACTGCGCCATCGTTACTGTCGCTGTGCCTGTCATCAGTTTAGCATCGGATCGACGCCGTAAGCCGTTTATCTACGTCCGCATCTTCGTCCATCGTCTCTGGCCGTACGAATCTGTGTTTATGTAGATGTGTGTTAATATAGTGTTAATGTTGTGTATGAGACTAATAAAATTATAACGTTGAATGAAAACATAAATAAAGTCAGTGTTCATAAATAAGGTCAGTGTTTTCTCTTTCTGTGGAAATATTGTAATGTTTGTCGTTTTAATATTGTTTTGTTGTGAATTAGTTGGTAAAATAGTGTTTTTTCCTTTTGTTCATAAATGCCTGCCTAAGTGGTTTGCCGGCGCTTAAAAACGCCACGGACAGAAAAAGGTTTTTATATTTTTCTTTGCAGGCACAACCAGGTGCCACAGCAAGTTAATCCTTGTTTACAAAATGAAATGCCAGTTTAGGCTTTCTGAACTTGAATGATTCCTTTATTCAACAATGTTCCTCTTTTATACTTAAATAACGGTATTTATAATTTTTAATTCTTTTTTCAACATTATCCTTAAAAATAAACAACAATCCTTAAACATAACATATGATCTAAACTTATAACTAACAGCTGATAAAAAATACAATTATTCTCAAACTACTTAACAGCTGATTCATACATATAATACCGTTTACACTACAATATAAATATTTTGTAACGACCCTGGACACCCTGAGTTTGCCCCAGCTTCAAAGTGAAAACACGTCGTTACAATGGCGCCCGAGCAGGGACAGTTTAAACTGCCCGCCACAGAAAGAGTAAGCGATCAAATTCACTGACGGAATCACCAGCTTAAAAGACTAAAAGTGTAAATTATCCATAACTACAAAGTGTCAAAACATAAACATTTTAATGTGAAGAAAATAATATAGACAGTGTGAACAAAAAAAAATACATAAACTAACAAAGTGTGCAAGGCATATTAATCCAGGTAAAGTCATGCAATCAGGTGACTAATATCGACATTCATCTTGTCAAAGGCTTTGTTTACGTTTAGTAGATTTGTTTACATTCTTTGCTTTTATTTACATTGTGTTATTAGTATGGGGTTAGTTTTATAAAAGAATTTTCTTAAAAAAACTTATTTATATATACTATGTTCACAAAAACCGAATTCAAAGTGCGCAAAATTACAATTCGGGAACAGCTCAAAGTATCACAATATGATGGAGGCATAAGGCAAATAAATGTTGAAGAATGTATTGCTAAACTGAAACACTATGGTTCGAGTGTACGAATTGAGGCATTAAGGAATCTAAGAGATGCAATAGCAATAAATCATGGGATCCCTATGAAGTTCAAAGAGCTTATATGGAAAAGGTCATCATATGTCTACGAGATGGATCAAATGGTTTTCTGGAATCCCCAACGGGTATAAAATAATGTATAACAATGTAACCACCAATAAAACAAAAACTTTCTCATAGGAACCGGTTAAACCTTATGTTCATCTTTGGAATAGCTGCAATCCCGAGAAGAGGAAATGAAGATGCAAATACAACAAACAGAACCGCCACCAATTATTTTAAAAACAATCCTATTTAGGCGGAGCACCTGTAAATGATTGCTCGTGCAAAGCCCATGGATGGTAGCTGGGGTCTTCCTAAAATAATATGTATGTAATGGGAACTTGAGGTACCCATTCACAACTAACGCAAGCTATGTAAGAATTAAAGCGGACATCTTACTCATTTACGAGAGCGGTGGTTTTGGGATCCAGAGATCAATTGTGTATATATCCCGAGGTATTGCGAGAACAGGGCAATTCAAATAAAACATAGATCGATTTGTCGATTTCGAGTCCAAAAAAGAACTTGTGCCTTTCATCATCGTGTGGAATCGTGCAAAGATGATCTGGATTTAATGGACATTGAAGACTTGGTTAAAGTAGGTAAAAACTCAAAATGTGTCCATATTATGGAGCCAAAGAATTGATTGAAGATGCAGACAATGTATTTATGTCCTATAACTATTTATTGGACACATCTGCACGGAAAGCAAATAGAATTGAATTGAGCAATACTTCATAATATCGGAAAGATAAATAATAAATAATTTTTATGATTTTTTATAATTTTTAATGGATTCTAACGCTTGTCTGAAACGTGTGACCTCAAATATTTACAATAATTCATAATTTTTTCAGATTGAATTTAACATTTTTCGACAAAATTTAAATAATTTGTACCATTTTATGAATTCTTAAACAGTTTTTAACCAATTTGAAACAAAAAATGTAACATTACCAATTAAAAATATGAATAAAACATGTTATAAAAAATTGAATGAAAAGAACTTCCTGTGTAGTTAAAATGAAGAACATCATTGGGAGTACATCTTCTGGAAGTTCTTTTAAAGTTGTGCCTTTGGAAGAACTTCCAAATTTTTTGATGGGTAACTCTGCACTTCTGCCACATAGGATCAGCAAAAATTTTTTATTAAATAGCGCAATGCCTCATACAATTGCAACCGAATCGTTCGTGTTCTCTCACTTCACCTAGGCTCTGTGCTAATCGTTCCAAAGTTCAGCTTCCTTGGCTGAACGAAAACGTCTACTGCGCTGTTGATTCATTTTTGCACGAGGGGCCACGCCGTCAATGGCCATAAAGAATAATTTCTGTGGTTTAATTAGAAAAAACAACTTGTCAATATAGTTGAATATGTCCTTCCACATATCCTCCTGTTATGTTGAGATGGATGTTTGTATCATCGGAATGGGAGCAATTGTGAATAATGCTATTCATATCCAAATAAAGATTATCAAAATCGGGAACCTAAATAGAATACACAAGAAGCTCATAATTATTTCCTCCAACTTGTTACATGTCACTCCACACTTACGCATTGTTTCCAGGCCAATTCACTGAGGCAAGGATACCGTTCGCTTATGTAGCGGAAAAATTTCGCCCCATTTTTTGTTGTTGTTTTGTATTGATGTCTGCCTTAGACATATATTTAACTTCAAATGACTTTGTTCTTTGTAATAAACAATTGTTGGCTGAAAACAACACTACACATACACAAAATGTCAACTTAAGTCATCTGCCATTTTAGTTTGACATTATAATTATCATGGGGGGTACACACGTTTGCTCGTGACTTTACCTTTAATTAATATGCCTTGCAAAGTGTGGAAAGTAAACAGTAAATAAAACAAGAAATCAAAACAGATATATATTGTGAAGTGAAAAAAAAATGATAAGTGGAAAGGAATACTCAGTTCAAAGCCCTCTGGTGCAACCAAATAATCTGGAAGTGGTTACAAAAGAAGAAATGAATGGTGGCTATGGAAGTATCGTCGAACAGGTACGAAAATGGGGAGTAAAATTTGAAAATGGACGTGAGCCCCTCGAATTTATTGAACGATTGGAAGAATTGGCTGCGATATCAGAAGTCGACTTGAATCATCTCCCACGTATCATGTCGGAATTCCTACGTGATAAGGGGCTAGTTTGGTTCCGAAATAATATTCGACAGTGGAAAGAGTGGAATGATTTTAAGAGAGATTTCTGTAAGTTCTTCTTGCCGGCCAGGTATTTTGAAAACTTGGATGATGAAATACGAAAACGAATGCAGCGCCCCAGGAGTCGTTCAAGGAATACGTTTTAGCACTTCAGTCACTAATGAGGCATACAGACTTAACCGAGCAACAACGATTAGAGCGAGTATATCGTAACGCCAAACCGTGCAGCATCACGAGGATTAGTTTGACGATGGGGTCATTATAAGGCAATATTATTTGATGTTTCATTTCGTATGAGAGATTTGACGCATCTAGTCTTCCGCCAACTCGAAGAATATCTGATTTGTCAAGGAAGGGGGATAGACTGATAATTGGGCTGGATCTGCTGAGTTCTTTGGTTGTCTTTAACTTGTTAATGTCGTCTTTGAAGTCAGCTGATTGTATGGTTTTGACTATTAGATGCAACGCTGAAGTTAACTCTATTGGGCTCAGTACTTTGGTTGCTGGTCGATCGGCTGACGATGTCCTGCTGTTTTTGATAAATCGTTGGATATAAGCCACAACTCTTTGAAGATAATCGAACGAATTGCGGTGGTTAATTTTGTAAATGATTCGTTCTAATCCCATTTGCGTGGCTGTAGTGACAATAACAGGCTTTCGTTTGAATTCTAATTCACTTGTTGGATGCAGTTCCTTCGCGAACTCCTTAGGCCAACTGTCTTCATTTCCATGTAAAAAAAGGGGTCCATAGAACCACATGTTGCACTCCGGTAATTGTTCTGGTTTTAAACCTCTGGAGATTAAGTCTGCGGGATTATTTTTGGAGTCGACGTGTCTCCATTGACTGTTGATGGTGAGTTCTTGTATTTTGCTAATTCGGTTAGCCACAAAGGTTTTGAGTGATGATGATGCCGAATTTATCCAATGCAAGACAATTTCGGAATCAGACCAGAAGAAGAGCTGTTTGTCTTCGTATCTTAGTTCATTTTTTGTTTTGTTGGCCAGTTCTGCTCCTAGAAGTGCTGCGCAAAGTTCTAGCCTTGGCAGCGATACCCTTTGGAGAGGCGCCACTCTGGATTTGGCGCACAATAGTCGGACGATTATCCTTTTATTTGGGAGTTTAGATCGAATGTAAATTGCGGCTCCATAAGCCCTTTCTGATGCGTCCACAAAGACATGCATTTGAATGTGCTTCGCAGTTTGGCCGTCGAAAACGTGGCGTGGGATGTGGGTATTGTCTAACATATTTAGTGCATTACGAAAGGCGTGCCATTTTGTTTTTCGATCTTCAGGGAGTTCATCATCCCAAGATATTTGATCCTCCCAAAGTTGTTGAATGAATATCTTGGCTGCCACTACGACTGGGCCTGCTATACCTAACGGGTCGTAGATTCGTGCTACATCTGATATGACAGATCGCTTTGTTATCACTGAGACTGGCTGAAGATTTGCCCTAAGGCAGAATTGATCCGATGCTGGGCTCCATATCAGTCCCAATGCCTTGATTGATGCGTTTTCAAAATCAAGGTTGACTTCTTGATCATCTTGCGGTATGTCTTGGAGGAGTTGGCGATGGTTTGCACACCACTTCCGTAACTTGAAGCCGGCTTCCTTGAGTAAGGCAATTTTTGCAGTATTGTGGACACTAGGACTCGCTTGTTGTTGTACCTGTCCTTCAACGTGTTCCATGCCGTTGTGTAGTTTCCTTCAGTGAGATCCAGGTGACGTATTAATCGTTCTGCTTCCCCGCTCAAATTGGCCTTGAGATACCACATCTTTTGGATTGCCGGAATATCTTGCTCATGTATCATTTTCGAGAATATGTCCGAAAATGGTTGCCACGATAGGCAATCTCCATTAAACCTTGGTATGGATATCTTTGGTAGCTGTAGGTTGCAACTACCCTTTTGCTTGCTGCATTGATTCCGAGGTTATGTTTTCGCTTGATTGTGTTTTCGAAAGAGACGCTATTTGAATTGCAACGTTCTCTTCTAAGGCTTCATAGTCTTCGCTGTCATAACCCTCAGCCGCCGGGTTGGCACACATTTCCCAAATGTCCAAATGAATAGTCTCGATCTTCTGCCATAATCTGTCTATAGCAGATAGAGATTGGACTGGTGATTGAATTAGACGTCTCAAGGACGATTTAAGTGCTGCTTGACGTCTTATCAGTCCATGAATGTTGTTTGCGGGTGCACTAGCACCTTGATTTACTAGCACTGATGATGCGGATGGGTTGTCTGCGGTAAACCCTGCTCCGCGTTCTGCTGGCAATGGCTTCGTTTGCCTGCTCAGACCTTTAATTAGCTGCTCTACTTCCTCAATAGTTGTATTGTATACGATTCCTATTGATTTATGGATATCTTCGACAATATACGGGTCATCTTCGCCCAACATCGAGTTGTTGCGTATGATATTTTCCGCTGTGTCAAAGGCTTTCCATTGAGCAATTAAATCTTCTTTTTTCTTTGTATAATACTCCACAGATCTTCGCTCGTGTGGAGTTTTCTTTATGTTGGCTACCGCTTTTTCTATGTTTGCGGCCCTTTCCTTTTGACGGATTATCAAATCCTTTAAGTTTTCCATTTTTAAATTTCGTCGGTACTGGAAGACTTCAATTTAGACTGCGATCAATGTATGGCGATCCAATGTGTAGCGATCCAATGTGTAATGAATGTGTAACGGGATTAGTGTTCCTTTTGTCGATGTCACCAACGGTATTATTTTTCCTTTTGTCGGGGTCACCAATGTATAATTCGTAGGGTAGTTCAAGTACAAACAAGAACTGTATAAATTCCTAAAGTTGTTCAAGTACAAACAAGAACTGTTAGATGTTGGACATAGGGTACTTGAACCGTATGTCGATGATAATGATGCAAAATGCCAATTTGATCTAGCATGATGTTTATTTTCATTCAAGTTATTTATACTAAATAACTGATGATTAGTCAGAATACTAAGTTAACATGTTGGATATGTAGCCTATGCTATGTCAGTGACTTAAATAATATTTATGCTGACTTAGTATATTAGTTTAGTGAACTAGTGCAGCAGAAGTCGACAACCTGACCAATTATTGTCGGTGAAATTTGATTCTTTATTTAAATAGGTCGGCTGTTGACTTCTGCTGCTTACAATGCAAATGATATTTAAACATATATGCTCTATAATATAGCAGCGTAAATGCTATTTACTATGTAATTAATTTTAATTATATTTATGTTATATCCTATAGCAGTGTAATGCAACTGTGTTCTTGAACATAGACTGCTAGTGAAGTGGGAAAGTTGTAACTTCCCCTTTTCTAAAACTCGTGCCCCGGTAATCAGTGGTTGTCGTTACAACCGCTCCATTGTCGCCCGTGGTTGTTGTTACAACTGCGCACCGTCGCCGGTAGTGGTTGTCTTTACAACCGCTCCATCGCCGCCGCCCGTGGTTGTCGTTACAACTACGCATCATCGTCGCGGTCGCCCGTGGTTGTTGTTACAACTGCGTCATCGCCGCCGGTAGTGGTTGTCGTTACAACCGTTCCGTCGCTGCCGCCCGTGGTTGTTGTTACAACTGCGTCATCGCCGCCGCTAGTGGTTGTCGTTACAACCGCGCATCATCGTCGCTGCCGCCCGTGGTTGTTGTTACAACTGCGCCATCGTCGCCGGTAGTGGTTGTCGTTACAACCGCTCCGTCGCTGTCGTCCATGGTTGTTACAACTGCGCCATCGTTACTGTCGCTGTGCCTGTCATCAGTTTAGCATCGGATCGACGCCGTAAGCCGTTTATCTACGTCCGCATCTTCGTCCATCGTCTCTGGCCGTACGAATCTGTGTTTATGTAGATGTGTGTGAATATAGTGTTAATGTTGTGTATGAGACTAATAAAATTATAACGTTGAATGAAAACATAAATAAAGTCAGTGTTCATAAATAAGGTCAGTGTTTTCTCTTTCTGTGGAAATATTGTAATGTTTGTCGTTTTAATATTGTTTTGTTGTGAATTAGTTGGTAAAATAGTGTTTTTTCCTTTTGTTCATAAATGCCTGCCTAAGTGGTTTGCCGGCGCTTAAAAACGCCACGGACAGAAAAAGGTTTTTATATTTTTCTTTGCAGGCACAACCAGGTGCCACAGCAAGTTAATCCTTGTTTACAAAATGAAATGCCAGTTTAGGCTTTCTGAACTTGAATGATTCCTTTATTCAACAATGTTCCTCTTTTATACTTAAATAACGGTATTTATAATTTTTAATTCTTTTTTCAACATTATCCTTAAAAATAAACAACAATCCTTAAACATAACATATGATCTAAACTTATAACTAACAGCTGATAAAAAATACAATTATTCTCAAACTACTTCAGCTGATTCATACATATAATACCGTTTACACTACAATATAAATATTTTGTAACGACCCTGGACACCCTGAGTTTGCCCCAGCTTCAAAGTGAAAACACGTCGTTACAATGGCGCCCGAGCATGGACAGTTTAAACTGCCCGCCACAGAAAGAGTAAGCGATCAAATTCACTGACGGAATCACCAGCTTAAAAGACTAAAAGTGTAAATTATCCATAACTACAAAGTGTCAAAACATAAACATTTTAATGTGAAGAAAATAATATAGACAGTGTGAACAAAAAAAAATACATAAACTAACAAAGTGTGCAAGGCATATTAATCCAGGTAAAGTCATGCAATCAGGTGACTAATATCGACATTCATCTTGTCAAAGGCTTTGTTTACGTTTAGTAGATTTGTTTACATTCTTTGCTTTTATTTACATTGTGTTATTAGTATGGGGTTAGTTTTATAAAAGAATTTTCTTAAAAAAACTTATTTATATATACTATGTTCACAAAAACCGAATTCAAAGTGCGCAAAATTACAATTCGGGAACAGCTCAAAGTATCACAATATGATGGAGGCATAAGGCAAATAAATGTTGAAGAATGTATTGCTAAACTGAAACACTATGGTTCGAGTGTACGAATTGAGGCATTAAGGAATCTAAGAGATGCAATAGCAATAAATCATGGGATCCCTATGAAGTTCAAAGAGCTTATATGGAAAAGGTCATCATATGTCTACGAGATGGATCAAATGGTTTTCTGGAATCCCCAACGGGTATAAAATAATGTATAACAATGTAACCACCAATAAAACAAAAACTTTCTCATAGGAACCGGTTAAACCTTATGTTCATCTTTGGAATGGCTGCAATCCCGAGAAGAGGAAATGAAGATGCAAATACAACAAACAGAACCGCCACCAATTATTTTAAAAACAATCCTATTTAGGCGGAGCACCTGTAAATGATTGCTCGTGCAAAGCCCATGGATGGTAGCTGGGGTCTTCCTAAAATAATATGTATGTAATGGGTACTTGAGGTACCCATTCACAACTAACGCAAGCTATGTAAGAATTAAAGCGGACATCTTACTCATTTACGAGAGCGGTGGTTTTGGGATCCAGAGATCAATTGTGTATATATCCCGAGGTATTGCGAGAACAGGGCAATTCAAATAAAACATAGATCGATTTGTCGATTTCGAGTCCAAAAAAGAACTTGTGCCTTTCATCATCGTGTGGAATCGCGCAAAGATGATCTGGATTTAATGGACATTGAAGACTTGGTTAAAGTAGGTAAAAACTCAAAATGTGTCCATATTATGGAGCCAAAGAATTGATTGAAGATGCAGACAATGTATTTATGTCCTATAACTATTTATTGGACACATCTGCACGGAAAGCAAATAGAATTGAATTGAGCAATACTTCATAATATCGGAAAGATAAATAATAAATAATTTTTATGATTTTTTATAATTTTTAATGGATTCTAACGCTTGTCTGAAACGTGTGACCTCAAATATTTACAATAATTCATAATTTTTTCAGATTGAATTTAACATTTTTCGACAAAATTTAAATAATTTGTACCATTTTATGAATTCTTAAACAGTTTTTAACCAATTTGAAACAAAAAATGTAACATTACCAATTAAAAATATGAATAAAACATGTTATAAAAAATTGAATGAAAAGAACTTCCTGTGTAGTTAAAATGAAGAACATCATTGGGAGTACATCTTCTGGAAGTTCTTTTAAAGTTGTGCCTTTGGAAGAACTTCCAAATTTTTTGATGGGTAACTCTGCACTTCTGCCACATAGGATCAGCAAAAATTTTTTATGAAATAGCGCAATGCCTCATGCAAACGATCCATAAATTCTGTTCCTGGTGTATACAATTGCAACCGAATCGTTCGTGTTCTCTCACTTCACCTAGGCTCTGTGCTAATCGTTCCAAAGTTCAGCTTCCTTGGCTGAACGAAAACGTCTACTGCGCTGTTGATTCATTTTTGCACGAGGGGCCACGCCGTCAATGGCCATAAAGAATAATTTCTGTGGTTTAATTAGAAAAAACAACTTGTCAATATAGTTGAATATGTCCTTCCACATATCCTCCTGTTATGTTGAGATGGATGTTTGTATCATCGGAATGGGAGCAATTGTGAATAATGCTATTCATATCCAAATAAAGATTATCAAAATCGGGAACCTAAATAGAATACACAAGAAGCTCATAATTATTTCCTCCAACTTGTTACATGTCACTCCACACTTACGCATTGTTTCCAGGCCAATTCACTGAGGCAAGGATACCGTTCGCTTATGTAGCGGAAAAATTTCGCCCCATTTTTTGTTGTTGTTTTGTATTGATGTCTGCCTTAGACATATATTTAACTTCAAATGACTTTGTTCTTTGTAATAAACAATTGTTGGCTGAAAACAACACTACACATACACAAAATGTCAACTTAAGTCATCTGCCATTTTAGTTTGACATTATAATTATCATGGGGGGTACACACGTTTGCTCGTGACTTTACCTTTAATTAATATGCCTTGCAAAGTGTGGAAAGTAAACAGTAAATAAAACAAGAAATCAAAACAGATATATATTGTGAAGTGAAAAAAAATGATAAGTGGAAAGGAATACTCAGTTCAAAGCCCTCTGGTGCAACCAAATAATCTGGAAGTGGTTACAAAAGAAGAAATGAATGGTGGCTATGGAAGTATCGTCGAACAGGTACGAAAATGGGGAGTAAAATTTGAAAATGGACGTGAGCCCCTCGAATTTATTGAACGATTGGAAGAATTGGCTGCGATATCAGAAGTCGACTTGAATCATCTCCCACGTATCATGTCGGAATTCCTACGTGATAAGGGGCTAGTTTGGTTCCGAAATAATAATCGACAGTGGAAAGAGTGGAATGATTTTAAGAGAGATTTCTGTAAGTTCTTCTTGCCGGCCAGGTATTTTGAAAACTTGGATGATGAAATACGAAAACGAATGCAGCGCCCAAGGAGTCATTCAAGGAATACGTTTTAGCACTTCAGTCACTAATGAGGCATACAGACTTAACCGAGCAACAACGATTAGAGCGAGTATATCGTAACGCCAAACCTGAATACCAATGGTATATTCGGCGTAAAGATTTCGATAACTTAATAGATTTGGTAAGCTTGGCGGATGACCTGGAAAGCATCACCCCGTCGACCAGTATCCAGCTCAGAACAACTCATCCGAGAAACAATTGCTACAGAACTGAAGAAGTCTACCATCATGGACAAGAGTATAATGAGATGCAGCGTTACCGTTGTGCCACTTTAGTGGCAAATTTGCCACTTTTGCGCCACTTTTTGTTTGTGCCACTTTTCCAATAATTCGTGCCACTTTTTCAAAAGTTTAAATATTATGGGTAGTTATCACCATAGATGTGTTATTAAGAAAATTTAATATTGTGCATCAACAGCCTTCGCTCATTAGTTCTTATTACGAGAACAGTTACGATTCAACTTATTTGGTAAACCGTACTTTGAATATGCCAAATTTATTGTGGCATGAAATATCAGGATAAATATGAAAATGTTTAAGGTTTGTATTACGACCGCCTTTGAGACAGATTGTTCCAATTCTACTATATTCCTCAAAATGAATGCTGGAACAGTGGACAGTATTGAAGCATTACCTCATTAGAGAAAAATTGGAAGAAAAGTGTCCTAAGAAATTAGAGAAAGTATATGTTAAAGATCCAAAATGCACTTTCAAATACCAAAGATTTATCTTAAATTTTTAGTTTATATTATCAAAAGTATGAATACAGTTAACAAAACATTCCAAAGCGAATCCTCCTAAACGTGAGTACTATGTTCGGTTTTCGAGTTGAAAATCACTTTATTTTCGCGATTACTTTTCCTGAAATAATCAAAATTATAAATGATTGAGTTATTGAGTTATTTTATCTGCTTTATATTGAACTGTTTTAGTAAAGTAACCGCGAAAATTTCAACTCGAAAATCGAACATAGTGCTTACCTTAAATTGTTTATTAATTATATTTAACAAAAATATTCTATTACAAATATACATAAATTTTGTAAGAAAGTTTGTAAAAACGTGATTTAGCAGATATCGACTATAAAAATTCTTTGTATATTAAAAACATTAAAACAATATAGATAGGTCACAAAACGACATCACAATCCGAAAGCTGTGGACAAATTTTACCATGAATTGACATAAATGACAAAAAACTGAAGAAAAGGGGGTTCCGCATTACTTAAAAACCAATGATGATATAAATTATTTTGATATCGTAAATAAATTTAAAGATATAATTGAAAGGCCTGATTATTTTATAGACGCTTAAAAATTAATTTTAAATAGGATTTGCTCACCAATTTGTATGAATTCGCAAAATATATTTTAACTTGACCTCATAGCAGTATTTATTTCTTAAGTTTTTTTTTGTATAAGTTAATAAAAAGAATGTGCCACTTTTCAAAAATAATTGTGCCCCTTTTTTCGACGTTTGCCACTTTTTGTGCCACTTTTTGAAAATTCCCAACGGTAACGCTGATGAGATGAGTTATCGGCACGAAACAAAACGTCACTTCAATGTGAGGAGCACCGCATTACGGCCACGCTATTGTTGGAACGCAAGAAGGTCGTCGCCACCATCGACACAGGAGTAACGTGCAGCTTCATAAGACCTCGATTGGCAGAAACAGTTAAGAGAAACCCATCGTACAAACGGGAACACTCTGATATCGTTTTAGCCGATGGAGCACGGGTTAGCCTTTCAAAGTCAGTAGAGCTACAAGTAACATTAGGATCAACTACGACGAAGTGCACGTTCTTGGTTATACCCCACTGTAATGAGGAGATAATACTTGGCTTAGAATTTCTACAGCAATTCATTACCACTATACAGTGCGCCGGCCTATCGATGACACTTAGCAACCCTGCGCCAACCACGAATCGCTGCCAAATTATTACGGCCGTCAAGGAAAGGGAAGAGCCAAAGTCTTATGTCAAGTGGGAGCGAGAAATGAATCATCTGTCACGCCAGCAACAAGAACAAGTCGGGGAATTTTTGCGGAGAGAACTGCACAAGTTTATGCGATCAAACTTGTGCAGTTCTCTCCGCAGGGAGATCAACTATAGCGGAGCACAAAATTGTGATGACAGATGACCGCCCAATAAAGTTGCGATATGCTCCGAGGAATCCAGCGATGCAGAAAATAATTGATGCAGAAGTAAATAGGCTCATTGACCGGGGGTGCATTGAGCCTTCCAAAAGCCCATATAGCTTTCCAATCACACTAGTACGCAAGAAAAACGGCGACTGGAGAACATGTATGGATTTCCGCCAGTTAAATAAGCGATCTGTTCCCGACGCCTACCCACTCCCACGCATCGATTCAATTCTGAACCGGCTGCGGCATGCCAAATATGTTAGTAGCTTGGATTTAAAGGTTGGCTACTGGCAGATCCCGATGGAGAAGAGCAGCAGAAAATACACCGCCTTTGCCGTCACCGGACGCGGTCTTTACCAGTGGAAGATGATGCCCTTTGGTATTCACTCCTCTCCCGCAACATTTCAACGTGCGCTAGATAGTATTATTGGCCCGGAAATGGAACCACACGCGTTTGCGTATTTGGACGACATAATCGTCATCGGTCGAACCTTCGAGGAACATTTACGCAATCTGCAGGAAGTGTTCCGAAGACTAAGGAGGGCGAACCTGAAAATCAACGCGGAAAAATGTGAGTTTTTTAAGCAAGAGACCAAATATCTGGGACATGTCGTCAGTAGCGAAGGTATCAAGACTGACCCCGACAAAATATCTGCCATAGCTCAAATGAAGCCACCGACTACTGTGAAGGAAGTTCGAAGGTTCCTGGGAGTTGCATCGTGGTATCGTCGGTTTGTGCCCGAGTTTGCGGGGATATCACAAACACTTACATCCTTGTTAAAGAAAGGAAAGCATTGGAAATGGGGAGCGGACCAGCAAAAAGCATTCGAGACGTTGATAGAGAAGTTAACCAGCGCACCGGTACTAGCGTGCCCTGATTTCGAGCGGACATTTATACTGAAAACGGATGCCAGCGATTACGGACTTGCAGCGGTCCTCACGCAGGAGTTAGAGGGTAGTGAAAAAGTGATCGCGTATGCAAGTCGTCACTTAAATAAAGCGGAGCGGAATTATTCCGCTACGGGGAAAGAATGTTTGGCAATAGTTTGGAGTATACGCCAAATGCGAGCCTATCTAGAGGGATACAAATTTATTGTGCTCACGGACCGCCTTTCATTAAAATGGCTTAATTCCATCCAAAGTCCTACAGGAAGATTAGCTCGGTGGGCTCTGGAGCTGCAGCAATACAATTTCGAAGTACGGTATCGGAAGGGGAAACAGTCATTAAACGAGTCATTAAACCTGGCAACGGTGGAAGGGAGAACAGACAAATGTCCATGGGTCGACAAGCTGAAGAAAGATATGATAAATAATCCCAAGAAGTATTCGGATTATACCATAATTCAAGGGCAGCTGTATCGACACTTGCCAAGACAAGTGCATGACGATGACAATACGCCATGGAAACTGTGTGTGCCCACTCCTCTCCGCAGCCGCGTACTACAAGAAAATCACGATAGTGTAACCGCGGGACATTTGGGAATCCGCAAGACAGCAAATAAGATTGATAGCCGTTACTTTTGGCCAGGAATGTTTCGGGACGTCAGCCGATATGTCCGAAAATGCGAGTCATGTCAGAGGTACAAAATATCGCAGCAACCACCAGCCGGGGAAATGCTGACTAGAATACCAGAGGAACCGTGGGCTACGATATGTGCGGATTTTGTGGGACCTTTACCATGCTCGAAACATGGGAACTCGATGTTGCTAGTTATTAATGACCGGTTCTCCAAATGGACAGAACTAATGCCCCTACGGAAAGCCACATCGGAGGGTCTCATAAAAGCCTGCAGAGAACGAATCATTAGCAGATATGGGGTCCCAAAAGTAATAATCACGGACAACGGTACGCAGTTCACCAGTGGTGTGTTCAAGAGGTTTCTAGAAGAGATGGGTATTCGACACCAACTGACGGCTCCTTACACTCCGCAGGAAAACCCCACCGAGCGGGTAAATCGAACTGTGAAAACGATGATTGCCCAAACGGCCAAACAACATCATCAAAAATGGGATGAGTCACTGCCCGAAATAATGCTAGCATTTAACACCAGCGCCCCGATTACCGCGGGCATTGTATGATGATGTGACACAAGGAACTGGTGCTAGGTCTCTCCAACCAGAGCAACGGGCGCGAGAGTTGAAGGAAATTTTTTCTATCGTACGCCGGAATTTGGCAAAAGCGGCTCAGAACCAAAAAAGACATTACAATCTGCGGCGTAGATCGTGGAAACCAAAGATTGGTGATATGGTGTTGGTTCGTCTTCATCCATTATCAAAAGCCAACGAAAATTTTGCGGCGAAATTGGCTCCGAAATATGGCGGACCGTTCCAAGTCCATGACTTCGTGTCTCCCGTCATTGTCAAACTGAAAAACCTAGAAACGTTGGAATATAGGACCAGTCATGTAAGCGATCTGAAGATCTACACAAATTAGAGGAAGGAACCCGTTACCTACAGTAACATATATGCAACACGACAGCCACCCAAATGATCCCTGGACCTTAAAGTGCTGCTATCAGGTTATACTGGCTATAACGTGAATACTAGAAAACACACATTTCTTGGAGAAGGAGGGGCAATGTGAGGACAAAAGTCGTCCACTCGTTTTTGTCCACATGGTTTATATTTTCCAAAGTACTTGTTTCTTTATGTACTATCATAAAGAACACAAATTACTTATGTAGAAATCATTACTAATTTCGAATGTGTTATGGGGGTAACGGAAATCACCCTGGCGGAGAGATCGTGCATTAAGAATGTAGAGTTGTATCGACTGTGTTGTAGGACGCATTGGCAACCCAAGTAACACCAGTAAGTTGGCATCGCGGGTATGTGAGTGAACATATAAAAGGCAAGTACTCGCACAAGAGCAGTCAGTTCGCCAGTAGCCGGCCAACAGGTAGGACTATTTTGGGTTCATAGCGTTGTAACGCAGTGACCAAAATATTACTATTTAGACTGCTAGTGAAGTGGGAAAGTTGTAACTTCCCCTTTTCTAACACTCGAGCCCCGGTAATCAGTGGTTGTCGTTACAACCGCTCCATTGTCGCCCGTGGTTGTTGTTACAACTGCGCACCGTCGCCGGTAGTGGTTGTCTTTACAACCGCTCCATCGCCGCCGCCCGTGGTTGTCGTTACAACTACGCATCATCGTCGCGGTCGCCCGTGGTTGTTGTTACAACTGCGTCATCGCCGCCAGTAGTGGTTGTCGTTACAACCGCGCATCATCGTCGCTGCCGCCCGTGGTTGTTGTTACAACTGCGCCATCGTCGCCGGTAGTGGTTGTCGTTACAACCGCTCCGTCGCTGTCGTCCGTGGTTGTTGTTACAACTGCGCCATCGTTACTGTCGCTGTGCCTGTCATCAGTTTTTATCTACGTCCGCATCTTCGTCCATCGTCTCTGGCCGTACGAATCTGTGTTTATGTAGATGTGTGTGAATATAGTGTTAATGTTGTGTATGAGACTAATTAAATTATAACGTTGAATGAAAACATAAATAAAGCCTGGTCAGTGTTTTCTCTTTCTGTGGAAATATAAATATTTTGTAACGACCCTGGACACCCTGAGTTTGCCCCAGCTTCAAAGTGAAAACACAATTCGAATCCCAAATAAAAAGCTTTCCCCTCATCCTGACCTAATAAGCTCGCTAGGAAAGTAGTATTTTATACGAGAGGAAGTGGGAACTAAATAAAAAAAATTAGAAATTCTTTGGGAATCCTTTACAAAACTTATTAAGTTCATAAAAATAAAAAAAAATAAAAATTATATCTCTAGAAACAAAAAAAAACTCAAATAAATAATTTGTACTAAATACCTTACAATAAACTACATAAACTTACAAACTAAGGACATGCAAATTTCAAATTAACTTGATTTATAGAAATGGAGAGATGGATTTCCTCTATTTTTCTAATTTTATCTTCGTTTTTGATTGCGCCTAAAAACGCTTTTGCATATCGAAGATATTCGGGTCTCCACTTATTTGCCCCGTGCTGGCCAAAATGTCCCAATCACTATGTCGTTAACGGCAAGCTTTTTAACTCAATTGTTATACTACTTTAGTGGAGCTTTCACGTTTATTCGGGTCATCTACCCAGACAACAACAACAAATAGCTTGGACAAAGACCCGTTCGCTCCGCCACCTGGTGTAAATGGGTTAGGTTGTCTCAACCAGGCGACTCTAAACGCACAGAATGTTAAAAGGGGTGTTGAGCTCAACTATGCAGGGCAGCTCCAACCTGTTTGTTTAGGAGTGGCCGTTTTTTTCTTAGGACGGTTCAGACCACTCGGCATGAGTATCAAACAAAACGATGGTTTATCTTAACTTCTGGGATTGTTTTCCTACCTTAATTTTATGAGACGAACTGGTCCTCTTAGTGCAGAATCTCTTTTAAGTAGGAATTTCCTATAAAAAACATTACCATTGTCAGAAACTATGGCCTTATTTTCCATTTCTAACCACAATTACTCACTTGAAAAAAATATATATTCTTGCGTAAAATCTTCCCCGATCGTGTTGACCACTCACGCCAGATGTCCCTTTCGAAAATTCTGTAACAATTCTATATTTGAACACAAAACCTTTCGTCTTACTCCTCTTCCCACAAAAAAAAAAAAAAAAAAAAAAAACAAAACAAAACAAAACAAAACACAGTATCACTTTTCACTTTTTCTCTACTAACCTGTACAAAAAGGTTTTTTTTCTTCTTTCACTTTTCAAACTTTCACACACATATACTGCTGCCCTAAACAGCTCAACACCACGATGTCTTCTCACTAATGACTTCGTCCATCTTTCTGGTTGCCATCTTAACCCGATCGTCTATCTCATTTGAACAAACTATCTTATTCATCCTATTGCGTCTTTGCCGCCTATGGGTACCACGGACCCATGAATGAATTTATCATGTTTGAATTCTACGCATTTTCATATACGTTGCCCTCCAGCATTGCCATACCGAAATACCGTCACTACCTATCGATAACTTCTTATCCCAAAAAAAAACTTCCCTGCACCATCTGACGTCACTGGCATAACTAGACAAAATACAGCACACGTTGGATGCAGAAAAGAAACAAAGGCAAAGAAACTACAGACAACTTTATTAATTGTTTAATTTATTTATTTGTCCATGCAACTGCTGCCCCCGTGCACCCATACGACATAAAATTATCGAATGTGCTGTCCCGGTACCCCATACGACATAAATACATTGAATGTGCTGTCCCTTTACCCTTTGACAGCCACAATTAAAAGGACATCGGGCATACTATTCCTGGACATACTATATCCCTCCATGTGCATACATACAACATCGTGTGGACAAATTCCCTGGTACAGTAAATAAATCAAATACAACCCTCTCCTCATTCCTTGTCCAGCAGGTCTCCTACGGTTCCCATCTTTGCAGGGCCCCTAACGTTCCGCCTCCTGACCACCCGCAACAAAACTCCAGGGTCGGAGACCTTGTTCCGTGTGTTGTTGTGTGTGTTTCGTTCCGTTTCAGGTACCTGGGGTACTGGAAAACACTCGTTTGTTGCCCTTGAAATATAACCACTATTCATGATCCTGGAAATCTAATTGCTACCAAGTACGTATACAAAACTGACACTGAAAAACATTACTAACATTTTGTCCCTGTGAACTCTTCTATTGTATAAATCGTTCGGTTGTTTCTCTGAAGGTTAACATTTTGAAACATTTCATGATTGGTTATAATCAGGTATAATGTTATAATGGTATAATCAGGCACCTTACGACATATACCAGGCGAACACTTATGGTGTTTTCGTTTCTGAAAACAATGCTTTGCCTTCATTCTGTCTGTACAGAATGCGTAATTTTTTTTAGATAAGAACCTAAAAGGTACATTTTCCGGGCAAAATGCAAAAGAAAAGTGCGCATTTTATACAAGAAAAGAAAACGCCATTAGTCTATATAATTTCTCATTGAGTGTTCCTAATACTAGTATTGCATCTTAACTATATCACAGATAATACTATTGCACTTTATAGCTTTATGTCCTTTGCATGAAATATTCCAATTGGTTTACCATCCAGTGATTCCAACTCAAACATATTATTCCCCACTGGTCTTAAAATTCGGCACTTCAGAAATTTCCTGCAAAACTTGGCATTTAAATTCTTCCCAAAATTACTCAATACATTATTTCTTCTATATACTTCCTGTCCTGGGACTAACTTCACGTGCCCTCCTGTTGTATCTTCCCGCGCTCCGTTCGTACGCAGTATGCATATTTTTCCTGATACCTTCCCAAATAACTTCCATCTTTTCATTCCGGGTCATTTCATTAATTTCATGGTCGCTTAATGACTGAAGCTTCCTTGCAAGTCTATAGTCCGATTCATTTGAGTACCTATGGAATCCGAAAAGGGCAAAAAATGGTGTCACGCCGGTATCTGAATGAATGGATGTCCTTAAAGCACACTCTATCTCCGATAGGTATAGGTCCCAGTCTCGGTGGTCCTGATTGATTTACCCGCTCAGCTGCATTTGATTGGGGAGAATACACAGCTGTTCTCAAATGTTTTATCCCATATACATTAATAATTCTCTCAAAACATTTCGCCACAAATTGTGATCCCTTGTCACTATGTATTACTTCGGGCACTCCAAATTTGTGGAAAATTTCCTGCACCAAAAATTGTACCACATTATTGGTCGTGGCCTCTCTCATCGCCTTAAGAAACACAAACTTGGTAAAATGAACTAAAGCAATGAATATGTAACAGTTTCCCTTCCTGGATCTCGGATATTTACCCAAGACGTCTATATACAATTTCTGAAAAGGTCTTTCCGTAACTACTTCCTGTCCAATCGCCGGCATCATATTTTGATTATCCGATTTCGTCTCCTTACAGACCTGACATGATCGCACAAACTCCCGAATTTGGCATGCCATCTTAGGCCAATAGAAAAATCTCTTCACTCTCTCCGCGGTCTTAGCTACCCCTCCATGCGCCGAAGTAGTATTACTATGAGCTCTCTCAATGATAGAATAGGTCAGCGACTTTGGGACCCACAACTTCCATATACTTTCAGTATCGTCTTGCCAGTTAAATCTTGTCCTCTTAAAGACCTTTCCCACTGAAATTTTCAAATCCGATAACCTATCCGAATTTTCATTGAAACTTTTAATTAGCTCTTTGTATTCCTCACATTCAAATTCGCTGGCCTCAAAATCTATCAATTCCTCCTCACTGATAGCCTCTACAACAGTTTGTGGAGCCCGGGATAACATGTCGGCTACAACGTTGTCTCTTCCCTTACGATGTTCTATCTCAAAGTTGAATGTCTGTAACTGCAGTGACCATCTAGCCAGTCGTCCGCTCAAATCGTTAAGTGACATAAGCCACTTCAAACGGGCGTGGTCCGTGATTACCGTAAAAGGCATCATTTCCACGTAGGGTCGAAATTTCTTGATGGCCATTACTGCTGCCAAATATTCCTTCTCTGTAACCGTATAATTTTTCTGGCGCGAACTTAACTTTTAGTAGTAAAATGCTATGGGGTGTTCCTCATTCTTGTCATTGATTTGGTATAAGACCGCCCCAACCCCATAATCGGATGCGTCACATTGAATATAAAATCGCTTGGAAAAATCCGCGTGATGTAATACCGGTGCCGTCGTTAAGGCCTTCTTTAATTTCTCAAAAGATTCTGCAGCGGCTGGTGTCATAGTAAATTTTTTTGTCTTCTTTAGTGTGTCGGTCAATGGTGCTGAGATGGAGGCAAAATCTTTTATAAATCTTCGGTACCACCCCGCGGTCCCCAAAAAGCTTCTCACCTCTCTAGTACTTTTAGGCAACTTTATCTTCCTAACTGCTTCAACCTTCTCCGGATCCGTCCTCAAATTACCTCCACCGATGATAAAACCTAAATATTTTAATTCCTGAAAACAAAATTGCGACTTCTTCTACGCGATTGTCAAATTGGCCTTTTTCAAGCTTTCCGATACCTCCTTCAGGAGTCGTAAATGATCATCAAAAGTGCTAGATATCACCAACAAGTCATCTAAATAAATGAAAAGGGCTCTCACTTTCCTCGATTACTCCCAATTCTAACATATTATCAATTTCCTTATGAACTATCTCCTGAACTGCCGGTGAAATAGGATAATATCTGTCCTTTATTGGAACTGCACCCTCTATCAATTGGATCGAATGAATCTCTTGTGTCGTTCGCCCTAAACCCTTTTCCTCAAATAAATCAAAACCTCTAATAACCTCATTCAGTTGTTCCTGTTGCTCAGCTGACAATACGTGGGGTTTCATCCTGTACTCCGCGTTCGGATATAATATTCCCTTATCTATATTATCTATACTAAGTTCATTAACACCTATAACCTCCGGCGCCAGTTCAAATTTTCTCCAGAAATCTATTCCTAAATACAAGCGTTGTTCCAAATCAGGACACAGATACAATAGCATCTGAAATTCCTGATCCTTGTACTTCATTGACACATTTGGCTTTCCCAATATCCTGTGTTGTTGCCCACTGGCAGTCTTCACGTTAGTCACCAGTGGCTGAACAATAAGATTCAATGTATCTATCAATTCCTTACACCCCTACCTAATATGCTAACTGATGCCCCAGAGTCTAACAGTCCTGATATTGGTTCCCCTTCTATTTTTACCCCGATGTAAACCCTAGGATCATTCTCCTTTCCTGTTACCCTTTTTATAGAATCCACTACCAGTCCTATCATGTGGCACCTTTCCATGAACTTATCTCTTAACTTCTTAATCCTATTCGAAATTTTTCCCTTACCTTCATAATTACCAAATATCCTCTCTCTAGTCTTTCTATAATTGTCCTCCCGGATATCAATCGGCAAATAATGTCTCATACCGGGCTGAAAGTTCATCTCAGCCTCCCTCAAATCCTCATTATCTCCTATTGTTTTATTGCTAGCGCTCATTATGATTGTCTCGTTACAGGATCTTCGGTCCGGCGCAGGGTTCCTGATTTCCCGGCACCCCGATTCGGGCTTCCCTCCTTGTTGCACGTCGGACAATTTGGGGTTGTCACATTTGGCCCTCCACATCGATAATAAAAAAGTGGTCGTTTAGGTGAAGGACAGTCCCTAAAAAGATGTCCTGGACTGCGACAATTCCAGCACAAAAGCAAGCCTCTGCCACTATCCTGACCCCTTTCGAGTGTGGCCACCTCATCCATATTTGCATATTCAGATGCCTCATCAGCCAACAATTCCTCATCCACATAAACCTCACTTACGACTCTATTCGGCCGTGTTGGTGGCACTGTATTCCTCATATACCTACGCGGAAAATTCCTTTCCGCCTCTTTGCACTCTATGCGTAAGTGATCCACCGATGAAATCATCATAGGGTATACGATTCTCCCCAAACTTTCCTTTACGTTTCTTTTAAGGATTTTTATCATGTCATACTCTGAAATAGGTTGTAGCAACTTGGACCGAAGTTGACACATTACAAGAAAATATTCATCAATAGTCATTACTCCGTTGTTTCCTATCCGACAGGTCTCTCATCAGCTCAAACGTCGATCTTACAGTTTGGTATTGACGGCCTAGCGCATGACTCAGTGACGGTCAGTCTGAGAAGGTACCAGTTTTCGTATTGAGCCAATACGATTCATATGCTGCTCCAGACAACAACACACGGAAATCCCGTAATATCTCTGCCCACGGTATGTTATACTGGGCCTGGAGGCATTCTACACAGAAGATGAAATCTTCTACACTCATATGAGAGGTATTCCCATCAAATAGCAAACCGAGTTTATCTATCCTTATTCTAATTTGTCCATTTTTATCATTCACAGAATCCGAGATCTCGGAACTTCTACCGCCTGTCTGTCCTAATTCTTGATTAATACCACCGTGACTAGCACCAGCTGAATTGGTCATCCGCTGGGAAGTTCCTGTCACCCCTGGATCTGGTGAGCGATGTATGTCCCTTATCTGTGCATTTCCCGCTGACGTCTCACCACTATTTCCTGTCATGCCCACCTACATCACTATTAGGTTAGTTTAGGTTAGGTTAAAGTGGCAGCCCGATTAAATTTCTGGCTCACTTAGACTATTCAGTCCATTGTGATACCACATTTAACTAAAAGTACCTATTACATATGGGCACTTCTAGTCTTAACCACTGAACCTTCTCTATTATTTACTTTTGTGGAACCAACCAGATTGCTCCAAAAACATTAACAAACTGCTTAAGTTAACGTTTTCCAGGTCAGCCAGTAATCCAAAACAATATGCTTCTAAAATTCGCTTACGCCTTACACAAAAACAGGACACTCACACAAGAGGTGTTTAATTGATTCATTTTCCTCCACATCATGACAGCTTATACAATAGTCATTATACTTCGCACCTATAGTTTTTGCAAATTCGCCTATCAGGCAGCGACCCGTTATAGCAGATATCAGGAGTGCTATCTGACGCCTTGAGAACACTAGCATATCTAGTGTGCGGTTTAAGTTTAAATGGGGCAATATTTGCTTGGTGTCGTTACAACCCTTGCAATTTTCCCATCGAATATTGGCCATCATAACCGCCTTCTCACGCAGTAAGAGCTTGCAGGTGGCTAGAGGCATACCAACAGATTCTAGTTCCCATTGATAAGGGGAAGTTCCTAGCCTTGCTAACACATCTGCTTCGCAGTTCCCCGGTATGTTCCTATGGCCAGGCACCCATATTAGGTGAATATTGTACTGCTCAGCCATCTCGTTGAGAGATTTGCGGCAGTCTATGGCCGTTTTCGAGTTAAGGAACACAGAGTCCAAAGATTTTATTGCAAGTTGACTGTCTGAGTATATATTAATGCCAATATTTGTTGGAACATTACTTCTCAGCCAATTCACCACCTCTCTTATTGCTAATATTTCAGCCTGAAAAACACTACAGTGATTATGTAATCTTTTCGCTATTCGAATTTCCAGATCTTTAGAATATACTCCGAACCCTACTTGTCCATTCAATTTGAAGGCATCAGTATAGAAATCTATATATCTTTTATTCCCCGGGGTCTGTGTACACCACGCCTCACTGTTGGGAATTAGAGTTTCAAACTTTTTGTCGAAAAGTGGTTTTGCCAGGGTGTAATCCACTACGTTAGGCACATCTGGCATTACTTTGAGGACCGAACTATAACCGTACATTTTTTCCGACCACAACGATAGCTGGCGCAACCGCACAGCCGTTGTTGCAGCTGACTGTTTGGCCAAAATGTCTAAAGGCAATAGATGTAGCATGACATTAAGGGAGTCTGTTCCTGTCTTACTAAATGGGCCTGAGATACATAAGCTCGCCATACGCTGAACTTTATCTAAACAAGTCGGTTTCTGAAGTGCCGGCCACCAGACTACAACACCATATAGCATTATAGGTCTAACTACTGCCGTGTATAGCCAATGAACAATTTTTGGTTTTAGTCCCCACTTTTTCCCTACTGACTTTTTGCACGAGTACAAAGCTACCGTGGCTTTTCTCGCCCTCTCTTCAATATTAAGCCTAAAATTCAGCTTCCTGTCCAAAATAACGCCAAGGTATTTTGCACACTCACCAAAGGGAATTTCAGTACCCCCTAAGGAAATGGGCCTAACCGTGAGAGTTTTGCGATCTTTGCAGTACATGACTAGTTCTGTCTTTGCTGGATTTATACCAAGACCATTATCTTTCGCCCATTTCTCAATCATCCGGCGAGCTCTCTGTATAATATCTCTGATTGTGGATGGGAATTTTCCCCTGACTGTTAGCGCCACATCATCTGCGTATGCCACCACTTTTATCCTTTCTTTTTCTAGGGAAACCAGAAGGTTGTTTATAGCAACATTCCAAAGAAGAGGTGATAGAACTCCTCCTTGGGGAGTGCCTCTGTTCACATACCTTTGTATGTTTGCTTGCCCTAGTGAGGCTGAAATACGTCTCTTTATTAGAATTTCGTCTAACAGCCTAAGTATACCTTGATCAACATTCAGAGTTGTCACTCCATTTAATATCGAGCTCGGATGGACATTATTGATCGATGTCTAGAAACGCCACGACAGATAGTGAGCTTTCAATAAAGCTGACTAGTTCATGCAATGCGGTCTCAGTAGACCTGCCCTTCGAGTATGCATGCTGTCGTTTCGAGAGCAAACTTGAATCCGCTAGTTCTAAGATATATGTCTATCATCCTCTCCAGGGTCTTAAGTGGGAATGAGGATAAGCTGATTGGTCGGAAATCCTTCGCACGCGAGTGAGAGGCTTTTCCTGCTTTAGGTATTAAGACGACTTTTGTTTCCCTCCACTTTTCTGGAATATATGCTAAGTTTAAACATCGTTTATATATCACCGTCAACCAGGGGATAATTCTTTCAGCCACTGCTTGTAATTCCGCCGGAGTAATTCCATCAGGTCCGGGGGATTTGAATGGTCCAAAGCTATTTAAAGCCCATTTTATTCTAGATTCCGACACAATTTCCTCGATAGGAAATGACCGCTGAGCCTCTGTTACACCGCCAGAACATGGTTCAACCGTCTGATTTCCAGGGAAGTGTGTGTCCAAAAGTACCTCCAACGTCTCCTCACTGGACGTTGTCCAATTTCCCTCTGATGTTTTAATGAAACCTGGAGCGGTGTTAGTGGATGCTAGTACCTTCCGTAGTCTGGAAGCCTGACGTATTCTCAATACTGCTACAGTAATCATCCCAAGAGTTTTGTTGAGACCTTCTCAGTTCTCGTTTATATTCACATTCATCTTGTAAGTGTCCCAATCCTCCGGAGCTCCTGTGGACTTTGCTTTGTTAAAGAGCTTCCTGCAGGATTTCCTCATATTACTTAACTCCGTAGTCCACCATGGCTTCCGATTTTTTCCCTTGACTTTATTCTTGGGCAAGCAGCTTTCAGTGACATGTTGAAGGCCTTAGTAATCCGCTCCACTGCGTGTTCGATATCTTGCACAGTTCTCATATTTGTCTCTGGCATTTCCGGTATCATCAAATTGAACGATTCCCTATACCTATTCCAATCAGCTTTTCTAACATTTGGCGGAAATATGGTCTTTGAAGTACGAACAGCCAATCTGAAACTGATGTAGCGATGATCTGAGAAGCTATGTTCCCTCAAAACTTGCCACTCAGATATCTTATCATTCAGTTCCGGAGAGGTCAAAGTGACGTCCAAAACCTCTTGTCTGTTCCTGGTGACGAAGGTTGATGCATCTTCCTTATTGCAAACTACCAGGTTAGTACGCAAAATAAACTCTATTAGCGACTCTCCCCTTGCATTAGTATCACTACTTCCTCAAATACTATGATGTGCATTTGCATCGCATCCCATAATGAGTTTTGTCTTCGTTTTTAGTGACTCCTCAACTAAGGTCTTAACGGCACAGAGTGGCATCTCCCTATCATGTCCCATGTAGACCGAAGATACCCAATATTTGCATTTGGATATCTCTAGACTGGCTACGACAGTGTCTGCATTGCTCAATGAAGGAAACAAAAACAAGTTTAGTTCGTTTTTAGCAATTATACATGCTCGATTTATATCGTTACCGGTATTATGCAAAAGTTTGAAACCCGGAGTGCTTAATTCACTTGTCTTTTTCTTATATATGTATGGTTCTTGAATAAGAATTATATCTATGTCTCCTTTCATCAGGAGAACTTTTAAGGCAGCACAAGCGGCCTTACAATGGTGAAGATTTATCTGGAGGAACCGTAGAACCATCCAAATTTTCAACCACCGTCAGCCGCTTCAATTGAGTCATCAAGGGCTTCCAGATCTCGGTGACTCTCAGGTTCAGCTTTGGTGAGGCTTGAGCCTGTAGAAACTTCCCGCATATGATTTTCGCCATAGTCTGCAGGTTTTATGTCTCCTTCGGCTTCGCTAGGAGATTTTTTTCACTGCTGACTCTACCGGAGGCTTGTCCGTTTCGGAATCCTTTGGCTGATCGCTTTTGTATACCTTCATATGGATATCATGAAAGCCATAACTTACACTTCCTTGGGTCTGGGCTAGATGTGGCAGCGACTCTATGCTTAATATAAACACCACATGTCGTCTTGGTCCATCCACCTCATCCAAACGACCAACCTTCCAATCGGCGGTTGGAAGATCTGGGTTACATTCTTTTAGTCTCTCTAGTAATGACTCAGGATCAGGAGGATTTGCCGGTATCCATGCATGTGCTCTAGGTTTAGCCGGTATGTCTTTTTTATCGACTAACTCCAAAGCGGCTCCTTCCCAAACTTCACCAATTAGCATCAATGCAGCTTTAAAGCAATACATAGACCTCTGGTCCGCAAAAGCTATTAACTTATATCATCCTTGATACCATCCAGCATCTTGCCGTCGAGGACTTGGTCCGGGAAACTTTTTTCGCACCTCTGAGTAGACACCAGACATCGCGTTCTCAATTTCCCCCCATTTTTGCTTTGGAATCATACCGTACAATGGTCCTTTAGTAATAATAGCCATCACAAGACTGTCTTTTGCAACTGAGGCAAACGATCTTTGATCCCGTTTAGAGGATGGCAGCTCATCCGGTGATCGTTCCCTTTTTCCAGCTTCAAGAATTCCTTGAGCCCATTTTAAGGAATCGCTTTGCTTAGCCGACAACGTGCTTGGGTCGACTGATCCTAAGTTCTTTAGGATAAACAAAGCATTTCTTCGTTCCTTGAATCTCTTTCGAGAGGGATTGCCTCCTTTTGATGTCGTCACCTTAGAAAAGGTTCGACTTGCCAAAGTTTCACCGCCAGTCGACCCGTCTACAGGTCGACTAATTGGGCCTGACTCTTGGTCGCTGCCCAAATTTATAACTTCAGTCGTTACCCGTCCACTGGGCCCTGAAGTTAGCAACCCAGTGGATGACTTTGAATTTCGCTGCATGGTGGTTTATTATTTCCACCACACGTAAAATTCGTAATAAGTACTTATTACGATGAAATACTCCGCTATTAGAAAACACGTCCGTTCAGTTCGACATCACTATTAGTCGAGCCTGCGCGAGATAGCTCCCTAACTTCAATAGTTAGTTCCCCTATTGTCTTCCGAACATCATTCATTTCATCCTGAACCATCTTCTTAACCGCTTCTTCTAAACTCCTCTGAACAACCAATGCCTCGCCTGCTACCATTTGTCTAACTCCTGGATCCAGATTATCAGCACCCTGTTCCAAAGATTCAGCTTGGAAGGCAGCATTTAAGTTCGGAGCAAACGATGCTCCTCTTTCCTTATTCCTCATATTTATGGTCCCCGACAAATCGTGAAACTGACTCCGATGAGTACTTTGGTCTCGCTCCTCCATTCTGTCCTTTCTCTTAAAAAATTTTCTCTGTTTCGGGCGGCTATATTGCGTAGATTCGTTCAATTCAAACTCCGTAAATCTGCGTTTCTTGTTTCCAGTTTTCGACCTTGTTACTACATTCATAATCTTCACACGGTATACCTCGTTATCCTTTTCTCATCTAACTATGACCAAATGTTAATTCTATTACTACATCTATTCTGCACATAAGTTTGTTTCCTGAGTTTTTCGTTTTTCCTTAATGAACACAATACAATTCTCCATTGGGATGGTTAATTTCTAAGCTTTGAGTAAGCGGCGTGCCTCTATCATAATTTTTGACTCTCTCTTGGCAGAGCTATCTCGAATATGTGTAACGACAA
The DNA here is from genome assembly GCF_050003625.1 of Haematobia irritans. Lineage (NCBI taxonomy): Eukaryota > Metazoa > Arthropoda > Insecta > Diptera > Muscidae > Haematobia > Haematobia irritans. The sequence goes on along the minus strand of NC_134398.1, from coordinate 109,436,460 downwards.
GCGAAGACAAATTCTAACAGAATATTAAAAAAAATGTCGATGCCACTCTTTGGACTCTCATATTGACATCCAAAGGACAGTTTAATGATCTCCACGATACTTCCGTCCTCCAAATCAAAGTATAGAGCGGCTACCGATTTGATATTTCACCACTGCCGTGACACCGTTTCTCCTGAAACTACATTCATTATCGCTAAGCTGAACATCAGGTATATAAATAAAACATTCGAACTGAACGTCTATGCTATAACTAATATCCACTTGAACCGATAGTATTCACAAGTTTCTCGCTGAGTATCCATATCGCGACCTTTCACTTCTTCTCGGGTTGTACCCGAGTCGGCTGAAAGCAACACGAATGTGATGCTCTACAACACACTTGTGAAACTTTGGACTATTGATTTATCCTAGTATTCTATTGCTCAGTGTCTAGCTGTCCTACACTGTGAAATTTCATTCCAACCTTCCGACTGGTTTACTTTTGTTTGGGCGCCATATTGTTACATGCCATAATAAGCGCTAGGAGGAGTCAACAAGACAACTAGCTCGGACGGTTTCTCTTGGGGTGTGTTCATCCCAACCTCTAGCCCTATGGCATCCACAATAATTTACATAGGTAACATCACAAGAAACTACGCAACAACCACTTACATCGACACACATATTCCGATAGGGAGGAAGATGTTACCTCCAGTCGCACGCCCTACCATTGTCATAGAAACCCCATCAATCAATTTCACTATGACCCCACAATGCCGCTCACCACTCACTTCCCTGCTCACAAATTAACCATTCCCCCCGAACTACAAATCTAGCAAATCATGTTAACAGACATATATGTATTTTCAACTAAAACGCATAATATTCTCTCTTTTTATTGAATTAAAACTTGTAAATAAAAAAAGCTAGAACTGAAGATTGTAGATTTCAATATACACTGTTTAGTTATAAGGAACAAAAAGAACTATTAATTGGAAATAAAGAGAATAATATTATATAAAAAAACACAAATTAACTTCTTGTTTTACTCAATCAGAAGAATTAGAATTGGCATAAACCAAACGCAAAACATATATATTCAAATCCCAAATAGAAAGCTTTCCCCTCATCCTGACCTAATGAGCTCGCTAGGAAAGTAGTATTTTATACGAGAGAAAGTGGGAACTAAATAAAAAAAAAATAGAAATTCTTTGGGGATCCTTTACAAGACTTATTAAGTTCATAAAAATAAAAAAAAATAAAAATTATATCTCTAGAAACAAAAAACAACTCAAATAAATAATTTGTACTAAATACCTTACAATAAACTACATAAACTTACAAACTAAGGACATGCAAATTTCAAATTAACTTGATTTATAGAATCCAGAGATGGATTTCCTCTATTTTTCTAATTTTATCTTCTTTTTTGATTGCGCCTAAAACCGCTTTTGCATATCGAAGATATTCGGGTCTCCACTTATTTGCCCCGTGCTGGCCAAAATGTCCCAATCACTATGTCGTTAACGGCAAGCTTTTTAATTGTTATACTACTTTAGTGGAGCTTTCACGTTTATTCGATTAAGAAAATTAAGTTTTTCATTTAACCCGGACAGTCATCCTTCGTCAAAATGACGACGCGTAATTTCATTTTCGATTTAAAATGCATTTTAGTCGATTAGGAAATGATAAATTTAAGTAATACTAATTCAACAATTTTATGAGTTTTTGTTTTATACTAATTAAAAACAAATTGAATAAGAAAATAAACTCAATTTTGGTTGTCATTTTTGCTTACGATGTAAATTATAGCGTCTTGAAATAAGCCGTAGTCAAAATGACGAAGGATGACGTTTGTGTACAAAAAATAAGGATGACTTTCCAGGGTTAAAAAATAAAAACGAAAAACAAATAAAAAAATTACAAACATGTATGGAACTAACATGGTAAATGCAATATTTGGTATGACGCAAGCCAATTTTCTATCTTCCTCAAGTTTATTGTCTTTGATAATTACAAAGTTTTTGAATAAAAAGTTAATTTCGTCAAATATTACCTGAATTCTTAGTTCCTTAGTTTTGATCTTCATTTGTCTTTATAGTCTTTTGGCATAAAAGCGGATCGGTTTAATTTAATTTTAGTAGCAATTCCTTTCCAAAATTTCCACACTTTGAAATTGTCTATTAAAATCTGAACCAATCAGAGACAAAAATAATAGCAAAGCCAGATAGTATTAAGGTAACAAGAGAACGAAACTGCGTCAGTAGGTGGCAGTCGTGAGGAAATTTATCTAATGGCATAGTTTTTGTCGGCGCTTCTCTCAAATATTATACAGTTTGCGTCGGCGTCACCCAGTTCAGTTCTCTGTCGGCCTTATGAAACGTAACAAAAATAGGATTTAGAACCTACTTTGTAGTAACAAATGTTCTTTTATATACATAAATATTTTCATTCTATTAAAGTGTTTGGTAGACAATTTGAAATTATAACTGCCGATGCCTTAATAAAGAATTTATCAAAACAGCGCTTCGACCGCAACGTCGGTTATACTGCAGGCATTGTGCGACATCTATACGGTTGACATTTGTTGTTTTTGTAGAAGAGAAATTTTCGTCCTCTTGTTATGTTAATACTTTCTGGCAAAGCAATGTAATATTTGGTATTATACCATGTGGATGACACTTTCTAAATTCTGGAAATAAAAAATATAATGGAAAATACATATTTTTATTATTTTCGGATATTTTTCATATTTTTTAAATCCAAAAGAAATAAATGTTTTACCATTACATAGAGATTGTATTGCTACTCATTAGGTTATATATAAGATATACTGCTCTCTACATAGGTTCAAATTAAAAGAGACATGAAAAACAAAAGTATTAAAAGTAGTAAAAGCAATTTAAGGTTAAAGTGGCAGCCCGATTAAATTTCAGGCTCACTTAGACTATTCAGTCCATTGTGATAAAAAAAAGTGCGATTTAATGCCAACGCTACTTCGCAACTTGAAAATTAGGAGTAAAATAATTACAATTTTAGAAGATTAATACGATAACCCACCTTTTAATTGCAAAAATATTCTTATACTAGATGATTTTTTATACCCTCCACCATAGGATGCGTTTGTAACACATCGAACTATTGCTCTAAGACCCCATAAAGTGAGTCATGGTGAAATTCTGAGTCGATCTAAGCATGTCCGTCCGTCTGTTGAAATCACGCTAACTTCCGAACGAAATAAGCTATCGACTTGAAACTTGGCACAAGTAGTTGTTATTGATGTAGGTCGGATGGTATTGCAAATGGGCCATATCGGTCCACTTTTACTTATAGCCCCTCAGATTTGGCTTGCGGAGCCTCTAAGAGAAGCATATTTCATCCGATCCGGCTGAAATTTGGCACATGGTGTTGGTATATGGTCTCTAACAACCATGCAAAAATTGGTCTATATCGGTCCATAATTATATATAGCCCCCATATAAACCGATCCCCAAATTTGGCCTGCGGAGCCTCAAAGAGAAGCAAATTTGATCCGATCCGGCTGAAATTTGGTGCATGATGTTGGTATATGGTCTCTAACAACCATGCAAATATTGGTCCACATCGGTTCATAATTATATATAGCCCCCATATAAACCGATCCCCAGATTTGGTTTGCGGAGCCTCTAATAGAAGCAAATTTCATCCGATCCGGTTGAAATTTGGAACATGGTGTTAGTATATGGTCTCTAACAACCGTGCCAGAATTGGTCCATATCGGTCTAAAATTATATATACCCCATATAAATCGTTCTCCAGATTTGAGCTCCGGAGCCTCTTGGAGGAGCAAAATTCATCCGATCCGGTTCAAATGTGAAACGTGGTGCTCGTATATAGTCTCTAACATCCATGCAAAAATTGGTCCACATAGGTTCATAATTATATATAGCACCCATATAAACCGATCCCCAGATTTGGCTTGCGGGGCCTCTAAGAGAAGCAAATTTCATCCGATACGGTTTAAATTTGGAACATGGTGTTAGTATATGGTCTCCTACATCCGATCCGGTTCAAATTTGGAACGTGGTATTAGTATATGGCCACTAACAACCATACCAAAATTGGTAAACATCGGTCTATAGTTATATATAGCCGATCCCCAATCACACAAAAATTGGTCCATATCGGTTCATAATCATGGTTGCCAATCGAGCCAAAAATACTTGTAATCTACCAAAATTTTATTTCTATAGAACAATTTGTCAAAATTTTATTTCTGTGGAAAATTTTGTTAAAATTTAATTTCTATAGAAAATTTTGTCAGACTGAATTATATACGTATTTAATCGGTCTTTTTTGATTTAATATATAGCACGTATGGACTTACTTACAATTTAGAAGACGGTGTTAGGAGATTGTAAGATACCTTGCCATCGGCAAGCGTTACCGCAACCCAAGTAATTCGATTGTGGATGGCGGTGTTTAGAAGAAGTTTCTACGCAATCCATGGTGGAGGATACATAAACTTCGGCCTGGCCAACCTTACTGCCGTATATACTTGTTTATTATTAAAATTGATCCCTAAAGGGAATGAAAAAATAAATTATTTTAGTCCGTTTAATATAAACAGGCTTCAATGGAAAATTGCATTCTCATTTTACAATTGCTTACCTTCAATAAATGTAGATTCCCAATAAACACAAACGTTTGAAAAATACCAAAATTCAATAATCTCAAGTGAATTCACAGCGTTGTAATTTGTATGCAATTAAGTGATTTTTTAACAGTTTTATGTGCTTGAAAATATCTGCTACCTTTCCCCTTCATTTTGCCGTATAAAACTCCTGTCCCGGAAGCTGCTTGTAGTCGGCTTTGAAGTAGGTTTCGTCGTCCATTACCACGCAGTCAAACTTCGTCAGCATCGTCGTGTACAGCCTCCGGGATTGTGCTTTGGCCGTCGTATTTTGTTTATCATCGCGATTTGGGGTCACTACCTTCTTGTAAGTCGATAGTCCGGCTCGTTTTTTGGCTCGATGCACGGTTGTAGATGATACACCCAGCTTATTTGCGGCATCTCGGAGAGAGAGGTTAGGGTTTCGTTTGAAACTACCGGCAACTCTGTTTGTCGTCTCAGCGGCTTCCGGTTTTCGATTTCCCCCCGATCCAGACTTCCTGGCTGTCGACAAACGTTCCCCAAACACTTTAATTACATTTGTAACGGTTGATTTGGCAACTTTTAGCGATTTTGCCAGCTTTGCGTGCGAGAAGCTCGGATTTTCGCGATGCGCGAGTAAAATTTTGATACGCTGCTCTTCTTGCTTGGACAGCATTTTGACAACTGAAGAGTGAACTAATTCTGTAATTCACTTTTCCTTCCCTTATTAACAAAATATATACCTAAACTTCTACCATACGCTTCAAATGTTAATTTTATTACTACATCTATTCTGCAAATAAGTTTGTTTCCTGAGTCTTTCGTTTTTCCTTAATGAACACAAGACAATTCTCCATTGGGATGGTTAATTTATGAGCTTTGAGTATGGGCGTGCCTCTATCATAATTTTTGACTCTCTCTTGGCAGAGCTATCTCGAATATGTGTAACGACAAGCGAAGACAAATTCTAACAGAATATTAAAAAAAATTTCGATGCCACTCTTTGGACTCTCATATTGACATCCAAAGGACAGTTCAATGATCTCCACGATACTTCCGTCCTCCAAGTCAAAGTATAGAGCGGCTACCGATTTGATATTTCACCACTGCCGTGACACCGTTTCTCCTGAAACTACATTCATTATCGCTAAACTGAACATCAGGTATATAAATAAAATATTCGAACTGAACGTCTATGCTATAACTAATATCCACTTGAACCGATAGTATTCACAAGTTTCTCGCTGAGTATCCATATCGCGACCTTTCACTTCTTACTTTCGGGTTGTACCCGAGTCGGCTGAAAGCAACACGAACGTGATGCTCTATCACACACTTGTGAAACTTTGGAATATTGATTTATCCTAGTATTCTATTGCTCAGTGTCTAGCTGTCCTACACTGTGAAATTTCATTCCAACCTTTCGGCTGGTTTACTTTTGTTTGGGCGCCATATTGTTACATGCCATAATAAGCGGTAGGAGGAGTCAACAAGACCAACTAGCTCGGACGGTTTCTCTTGGGGTGTGTTCATCCCAACCTCTAGCCCTATGGCATCCACAATAATGTACATAGGTAACATCACAAGAAACTACGCAACAACCACTTACATCGACACACATATTCCGATAGGGAGGAGGATGTTACCTCCAGTCGCCCGTCCTACCATGGTCATAGAAACCCCATCAACCAATTTCACTATGACCCCACAATGTCGCTCACCACTCACTCCCCTGCTCACAAATTAACCATTCCCCCCGAACTACAAATCTAGCAAATCATGTTAACACACATATATGTATTTTCAACTAAAACGCATAATATTCTCTCTTTTTATTGAATTAAAACTTGTAAATAAAAAAAGTTAGAACTGAAGATTGTAGATTTCAATATACACTATTTAGTTATTAGGAACAAAAAGAACTATTAATTGGAAATAAAGAGAATAATATTATATAAAAAAACCCAAATTAACTTCTTGTTTTACTCAAATCACATTTTAGATTTGGCATAAACCAAACGCAAAACATATATATTCAAATCCCAAATAGAAAGCTTTCCCCTCATCCTTACCTAATGAGCTCGCTAGGAAAGTAGTATTTTATACGAGAGAAAGTGGGAACTAAATAAAAAAAAATTAGAAATTCTTTGGGGATCCTTTACAAGACTTATTAAGTTCATAAAAATAAAAAAATAAAAATTATATCTCTAGAAACAAAAAAAACTCAAATAAATAATTTGTACTAAATACCTTACAATAAACTACATAAACTTACAATCTAAGGACATGCAAATTTCAAATTAACTTGATTTATAGAAACCAGAGATGGATTTCCTCTATTTTTCTAATTTTATCTTCTTTTTTGATTGCGCCTAAAAACGCTTTTGCATATCGAAGATATTCGGGTCTCCACTTATTTGACCCGTGCTGGCCAAAATGTCCCAATCACTATGTCGTTAACGGCAAGCTTTTTAACTCAATTGTTATACTACTTTAGTGGAGCTTTCACGTTTATTCGGGTCATCTACCCAGACAACAACAACAAATAGCTTGGACAAAGACCCGTTCGCACCGCCACCTGGTGTAAATGGGTTAGGTTGTCTCAACCAGGCGACTCTAAACGCACAGAATGTTAAAAGGGGTGTTGAGCTCAACTACGCAGGGCAGCTCCAACCTGTTTGTTTAGGAGTTGTCGTTTTTTCTTAGGACGGTTCAGACCACTCGGCATGAGTATCCAACAAAACGATGGTTTATCTTAACTTCTGGGATTGTTTTCCTACCTTAATTTTATGAGACGAACTGGTCCTCTTAGACCACCCTCAGGGGTTTTTTCGCCCTTCTTCGGTGCAGAATCTCTTTTAAGTAGGATTTTCCTATAAAAAACATTACCATTGTCAGAAACTATGGCCTTATTTTCCATTTCTAACCACAATTACTCACTTGAAAAAATATTTATTCTTGCGTAAAATCTTCCCCGATCGTGTTGACCACTCACGCCAGACGTCCTTTCGAAAATTCTGGAACAATTCTATATTTGAACACAAAACCTTTAGTCTTACTCCCCTTCACACAAAAAAAAAACACAATATAACTTTTCACTTTTTCTCTACTAACCTGTACAAAAAGTTTTTTTTTTTCTTCTATCACTTTTCAAACTTTCACACACATATACTGCTGCTCTAAAGAGCTCAACACCACGATGTCTTCTCACTAATGAGTTCGTCCATCTTTCTGGGCCCTTTTATAACTTCTTTCACTACGTCTGGAAAGTTTCCAAGTTCATGCATTCCCCTATTTATGCGATACTTTCCCGCAAGTAGCCATCTTAACCCCATCGTCTATCTCATTTGAACAAACTATCTTATTCATCCTATTGCGTCTTTGCCGCCTATGGGTACCACGGACCCATGAATGAATTTATCATGTTTGAATTCTACGCATTTTCATATACGTTGCCCTCCAGCATTGCCATACCGAAATACCGTCACTACCTATCGATAACTTCTTATCCCAAAAAAACTTCCCTGCACCATCTGACGTCACAGGCATAACTAGACAAAATACAGCACACGTTGGATGCAGAAAAGAAACAAAGGCAAAGAAACTACAGACAACTTTATTAATTGTTTAATTTATTTACTGCTGCCTCCGTGCACCCATACGACATAAAATTATCGAATGTGCTGTCCCGGTACCCCATACGACATAAATACATTGAATGTGCTGTCCCTGTACCCTTAGACAGCCACAATTAAAAGGACATCGGGCATAATATTCCTGGACATACTATATCCCTCCATGTGTATACATGCAACATCGTGTGGACAAATTCCCTGGTACAGTAAATAAATCAAATCCAACCCTCATTCCTTGTCCAGCAGGTCTTCTACGGTTACCATCTTTGCAGGCCCCCTAACGTTCCGCCTCCTGGCCTTTAGAGTCAGAAATTATTATACATTATTGGTCCCCCGAACACAGCTATTTACGCACATGATTGCTACGAATACAATTTTAAAGAGGAATTGGAGAAAATGTTGCAAAGAAACCTGCCAACAAGCAAAATAGATAACGAACATGTGTGAACCTAAAGTCGTGCACTTTTATCTAATAAAGAACTAGAGGCAATTTGAACATCTTGTTATAATTACAAAGTTTTTGAATAAAAAGTTAATTTCGTTAAACATTACCTGAATTCTTAGTTCCTTAGTTTTGATCTTCATTTGTCTTTATAGTCTTTTGGCATAAAAGCGGCTCGGTTTAATTTAATTTTAGTAGCAATTCCTTTCCAAAATTTCCACACATTGAAATTGTCTATTAAAATCTGAACCAATCAGAGACAAAAATAATAGCAAGATAACAAGAGAACGAAACTGTCAAGCGAAACTGCGTCAGTAGGTGGCAGTCGTGAGGAAATTTATCTAATGGCATGCAGTTTTTGTCGGCGCTTCTTATGAAACGTAACAAAAATAGGATTTAGAACCTACTTTGTAGTAACAAATGTTCTTTTATATACATAAATCTTTTCATTCTATTAAATTGTTTGGCAGACAATTTGAAATTATAACTGCCGATGCCTTAATAAAGAATTTATCAAAACAACGCTTCGACCGCAACGTCGGTTATACTGCAGGCATTGTGCGACATCTATACGGTTGACATTTGTTGTTTTTGTAGAAGAGAAATTTTCGTCCTCTTGTTATGTTAATACTTTCTGGCAAAGCAATGTAATATTTGGTATTATACCATGTTGATGATACTTTCTAAATTCTGGAAATAAAGAAATATAATGGAAAATACATATTTTTATTATTTTCGGATATTTTTCATATTTTTTAAATCCAAAAGAAATAAATGTTTTACCATTACATAGAGATTGTATTGCTACTCATTAGGTTATATATAAGATATACTGCTCTCTACTTAGGTTCAAATTAAAAAAGACATGAAAAACAAAAGTAGTAAAAGCAATTTAACGTTAAAGTGGCAGCCCGATTAAATTTCAGGCTCACTTAGACTATTCAGTCCATTGTGATAAAAAAGTGCAATTTAATGCCAACGCTACTTCGCAACTTGAAGGTGCATTTTCTAACTAACCCATACCGCTCTTGGTTTTAAGAAAACTAGGAGTAAAATAATTACAATTTTAGAAGATTAATACGATAACCCACCTTTTAATTGCAAAAATATTCTTATACCAAATGATTTTTTATACCCTCCACCATAGGATGCGGGGTATATTAACTTTGTCATTCCGTTTGTAACACATCGAAATATTGCTCTAAGACCCCATAAAGTGGGTCATGGTGAAATTCTGAGTCGATCTAAGCATGTCCGTCCGATCCGGCTGAAATTTGGTACATGGTGTTGGTATATGGTCTCTAACAACCATGCAAAAATTGGTCTATATCGGTCCATAATTATATATAGCCCCCATATAAACCGATCCCCAGATTTGGTTTGCGGAGCCTCTAATAGAAGCAAATTTCATCCGATCCGGTTGAAATTTGCAACATGGTGTTAGTATATGGTCTCTAACAACCGTGCCAGAATTGGTCCATATCGGTCCAAAATTGTATATAGACCCCATATAAATCGTTCTCCAGATTTGACCTCCGGAGCCTCTTGGAGGAGCAAAATTCATCCGATCCGGTTCAAATGTGAAACGTGGTGCTCGTATATAGTCTCTAACATCCATGCAAAAATTGGTCCACATAGGTTCATAATTATATATAGCACCCATATAAACCGATCCTCAGATTTGGCTTGCGGAGCCTCTAAGAGAAGCAAATTTCATCCGATACGGTTGAAATTTGGAAAATGGTGTTAGTATATGGTCTCTAACATCCGATCCGGTTCAAATTTGGAACGTGGTATTAGTATATGGCCGCTAACAACCATACCAAAATTGGTAAATATCGGTCTATAGTTATATATAGCCGATCCCCAATCACACAAAAATTGGTCCATATCGGTTCATAATCTTGGTTGCCAATCGAGCCAAAAATACTCGTAATCTACCAACATTTTATTTCTATAGAAAAATTTGTCAAAATTTTATTTCTGTGGAAAATTTTGTTAAAATTTAATTTCTATAGAAAATTTTGTCAGACTGAATTATATACGTATTTAATCGGTCTTTTTTGATTTAATATATAGCACGTATGGACTTACTTACAATTTAGAAGACGGTGTTAGGAGATTGTAAGATACCTTGCCATCGGCAAGCGTTACCGCAACCCAAGTAATTCGATTGTGGATGGCAGTGTTTAGAAGAAGTTTCAACGCAATTCATGGTGGAGGATACATAAACTTCGGCCTGGCCAAAATTACTGCCGTATTATTAAAATTGATCCCTAAAGGGAATGAAAAAATAAATTATTTTAGTCCGTTTAATATAAACAGGCTTCAATGGAAAATTGCATTCACATTTCATAATTGCTTACCTTCAATAAATGTAGATTCCCAATAAACACAAACGTTTGAAAAATACTAAAATTCAATAATCTCAAGTGAAGTCACAGAGCTGTAGTTTGTATGCAATTGAGTGATTTTTTAAATTGAGAAAATCGCGTTCTCAACAATAAACAGACATTACCCTCCACAGAAAAATTCAACACATCAGCAATAATTTCTGAATTGTAATCCTCAAATTGAAATGCATCGTTACTCAATAATTTCTCACACAGTTTTCAATGTGAGACAAATTAAAAATTAACATTGTTGTTTGTATGAAATTCAATCGCAGTTCTAACTGAAAGTCAACGCTAAATTTCTAGGGATTTTATTTATTTATTTTATTTTTTATTCCCATTATGTAATTATAAGCCACATAGCGGCCAATTTATATAAATTACAATAGACTACTAACTATGAACGAAGTACAATTCAAGTTATGACAATAAATAATAAAATATAAATAATTAAAGTAATAAAATAATTTTTATCGGTAAAAAATATAATATTTAAAAATATAATACATAATATTAAAAATATTAAAAAATACAATATTAAAAATTAATTATTAATTAATATGCTGGCAATTTGAAATAATTTCTATCGAGGAACTTTCTGGCCTCGTTATAGCAGATATCAGTAGTGATATCTGATGTCTTGAGAACACTACCATATTTAGTGTGCGGCTCAAGTTTAAATGGGACCATATTTGCTTGGTGTCGTTACAACCCTTGCAATTCTCCCATCGAACATTTGCCATAATGACGGCCTTCTCAGGCAGTAAGAGCTTGCAGGTTGCCAGAGACATACCAACAGATTCTAGTTCCCCTGGAATATATAAGGCAGTTCCTAGCCTTGCTAACTCATCCGCTTCGCAGTTCCACCGGTATGTTCCTATGGCCAGTCATCCATATTAGGTGAATATTGTCCTGCTCATCCATCTCGGTGGGAGATTTGCGGCAGTCGATGGCCGTTTTCGAGTTAAGGAACACAGAGTCCAAGGATTTTATTGCAGGTAGACTGTCTGAGTATATATTAATGCCAACAATTTTTGGAACATTACTTCTCAGTCAATTCGCCACCTCCCTTATTGCTACTATTTCAGCCTGAAATATATATCTTATTCCCCGGGGTCTGTGTACAACACGCCTCACTGTTGGGAATTGGAGTTTCAAACTTTTTGTCGAAAAGTGGTTTCGCAAGAGTGTAATCCACTACGTTAGGCACATCTGGCATTATTTTGAGGACTGAAGAGTACATTTCTTCCGACCACAGCGATGGCTCTCGCAACCGCACATCCGTTATTGCAGCTGACTGTTTGGCCAAAATGTCTAAAGACAATAGATGCAGCATGAAATTAAGGGAATCTGTTCCGATTGCTGCGTGCCGGCCACCAGACTACAACACCATATAGCATTATAGGTCTGACCACTGCCGTGTATAGCCAATGCACAATTTTCGGTTTTAGTCCCCACTTTTTTTCCTATTGCCTTTTTGCACGAGTACAAAGCTACCGTGGCTTTTCTCGCCCTTTCTTTAATGTTAAGCCTAAAGTTCAACTTCCTGTTCAGAATAACGCCAAGGTATACCTGGATCAACATTCAGAGTTGCCAGTCCATTTAATATCGAGCTCGGATGGACGTTATTGAATGCCCCCTCGATGTATAGAAACGCCTCGATTGTGTATTCATTGACAGATAGTGAGGTTTCAATAGAGCTGACTAGTTCATACAACGCGGTCTCAATAGACCTGCCCTTCTAGTATGCATGCTGTCGTTTCGAGAGCAAACTTGAATCGACGCTATCATCCTCTCCAGAGTCTTAAGTAGGAATGATGATAAGCTGATTGGACCGAAATCCTTCGCACTCAAGTGAGGTGCTTTTCCTGCTTTAGGTATGAAAACGACTTTTGTTTCCCTCCAATTTTCTGGAATATATGCTAAGTTTATACATCCTTTATATATCACCGTCAACCAAGGGATAATTCTGTCAGTCACTGCTTGTAACTCAGCCGGAGTTGGACGTTGTCCAGTTGCCCTCCGATGTTTTAATGAAACCAGGAGCGGAGTTAGTGGATGCTAGTACCTTCCGTAGTCTGGAAGCCTCGGACGTATTCTCAATACTGCTGCAGTAAACATTCCAAGAGTTATGCTGAGCCTTCTCATTTCTCTCTTATATCCTCTCAGATTCTTCTTGTAAGCGTCCCAATCCTCAGGATCTATGGTGGACTTTGCTTTGTTAAAGAGCTTCCTGCAGGATTTCCTCATATTACTTAACTCCAGAGACCACCATGGTGGTCGACTTTTTCCCCTTGGCTTTCCTCTAGGGCATGCAGCTTTCAGTGAGATGTTGAAGGCCTTAGTAATCCGCTCCACTGCGTGTTCGATATCTTGCAGAGTGCTCATATTTGTCTCTGGTATTTACGGTATCATCATATTGAGCGTTTCCCTATACCTATTCCAATCAGCTTTCCTAACATTTGGCGGAAATATGGTCTTTGAAGTACGAACAGCCAATCTGAAACTGATGTAGCAATGATCTGAGAAGCTATGTTCCCTCAAAACTTGCCACTCAGATATCTAATCATTCAGTTCCGGAGAGGCCAATGTGACGTCCAAAACCTCTTGCCTGTTTTTGGTGCCGAAGGTTGGTACTTATTGCAAACTACTAGGTTACTACGCAAAATAAACTCTATTAGCGACTCTTCCCTTGCATTAGTATCACTACTTCCCCAAATACTATAATGTGCATTTGCTCGCATCCCATAATGATTTTTGTCTTTGTTTTCAGTGACTCCTCAACTAAGGTCTTAACGGCACATGGAGGCATCTCCCTATCATGTCCAATGTAGACCGAAGATACCCAGTATTTGCATTTGGATATCTCTAGACTGGCTACGACATTGTCTACAGTGCCTACTGAAGGAAGCAGAACCAAGTTTAGTTCGTTCTTAGCAATTATACATGCTCGATTTTTATCATTACAGGTATTATGCAAAAGTTTGAAACCCGGAGTGCTTAATTCACAGATCTTGTTCTTATATATGTATGGTTCTTTAATAAGAACTATATCTAAGTCTCCTTTCATCAGGAGAACTTTTAAGGCAGCACAAGCGGCCTTACAATGGTGAAGATTTATCTGGAGGAACCGTAGAACCATCCAAATTTTCAACCACCGTCACATCAGCCGCTTCTATTGAATCATTAAGGGCGTCCTCTTCACAAATCTCGTTGACTCTCGCAACAATCCGCGGTTCAGCTTTGGTGAGGTTTGAGCCTGTAGGAACTTCCCGCATACGATGTTCGTCAATGTCTGCAGTTTTTTATGTCTCTTTCGGCTTCGCAAAATTTTTTCACTTCTGACTCTACCGGAGGCTTGTCCGTTTCGGAATCCTTTGACTAATCGCTTTTGTATACCTTCATATGGATATCATGAAAGCCATAACATACACGTCCTTGGGTCTGGGCTAGATGTGGCAGCGACTCAATGTTCAATATAAACACCGCATGTCGTCTTGGTCTATCCACCTCATCCAAACGACCAGCCTTCCAATCGGCAGTTGGAAGATCTGGGTTACATTCCTTTAGTCTGTTTAGTATCGACTCGGGATCAGGAGGGTTTTCAGGTATCCATGCATGTGCTCTAGGTTTAGCCGGTATGTCTTTTTTATCGACTTGCCAAAGTGTCGCCACCTGTCGACCCATCTACAGGTCGACTAATTGGGCCTGACTCTTGGTCAGTGCCCAAATTCATATCTTCAGTCGATACCCGTGGACTGTGCCCTGAAGTTAGCAACCCAGTGGATGACTTTGAATTTTGCTGCATGGTAGTTTGCTTTTCCACCACACGTGAAATTCGTAATAAGTACTTATTACGATGAAATAATGCGCTATTAAAAAAAACACGTCTGTTCAGTTCGACGGTTGAAGCTAACTTCTGGAGTATGGTTCTATCGTGTGGGGTCCACAGTATGATACATTGATAAGATAGAATCGGTTCAGAGGCAGTTCTTGTTATTCGCTCCAAGACGTCTTCTTTGGAACAGTGATTTGGTTCTTCCTCCTTACACTTCTAGATTGAGGCTGATTCATTTGCCTACTCTTTGGAGCCGACGGAAGATGTTGAGCTCCATGATGATGTATAGGCTAGTTTGTGGGGATATTCCAGGCTCGGAATGGATATCTAGGATTAGGATAAATGTTCCTTTTAGGGCATCTAGGAATTACCTGTTTCTTTTCATTGATTTTCAACGTTCGAATTATGTTTCTGTGGAGCCTATTCGTAGGATGTGCATTAATTTTAATTCAATATATCATCTAGTTGGCACTGACTTATGTATTGAAATGGTGAAGTCCAGAATTTTAGCATATTTGGATAACTAATACATTTGTTTTATTGAATAACCTAATATTTGGTCTTGTGTTGTAATGACATATATCCGACTGATGAGTCCTTCTCTGTAGCTGGTTAAATCCCTCTGCCTCCACCCCGCCATGGTCCAGATCCTGGTGTGTACGCTGTCCCTACGTCATGGGGACGAGGCCCTCACGGTCGGGAAAGTGGGCGATGGGACCGTTCGAAAATAAAATGGAGCAGAATTCTCTCGGAGTATTTCCCAAGTATTGGAATTCCCCAAAGGAAGGCAATTACGCGCTTTACAGACTACCAGTTATTCCGAACGACAGTGCTCGCGTCGAACATATCCCATACATTGGCCACATTATTAGTTAAGTCCGAAGGCAAAATCGATACTGCTGCCTGTTTATGGAATCGATAATATATTTACCGATTATTTAGTCATCGCCGACAATTATCCGGGTCGTACTGGACCAAAATGATTAGATGAAACGAGAGCGTAATAGGATTGGAGTCGAAACTCCTCAATGAGCCAATAACAAAGAAATGGTTGACTTTGTTTCTCCGAAAAGAGTTTATTTAATCATAAACCCAAGATCAAGTGAGGATAAAGAATGAAAAGAAAACACAAATTTATTAGGAGGGAAAGATTGTTAGTGTATTTACAGTCAATTTCTCATATCCGAAGCGAACGCTTTCGTTCGACTGAAATGTCAAAAACAGCTGATTTTCCTTTATAAATTCAGCTGTTTTGGGATTCCTAGTCGAACAAAAGCATTCGTTTCGAATAAGAGAAATTGGCTGTTATTCTTTCTTGATCTTACCAGTACTAGAGATGAAATTGAACAAGAAGGTTTATATTCAGTTTGTGTCGGAAAGAGTATCTTCGGCTGGAACGTCAAAAGCTGTCGTTAAGAAAAGGTGGCTATCATCTTTAAGAGCATCATTGATTTAAATTTTAATTGGTAGTTGGGAATTATTTACATATTTAAGAATTCCAGGATTTCATAGGATGTTTAAACCATAAAACAAAATGAAATGAGAGCAATTTTAGTCTATGATTTTTAGTATAAACACGGATTTAAATTCATTAATAACCCCGATTTTAATACGGCTATGTGAAATCCCACTACCTAGTCATTCTCAAAGACATAAATGATTCTAAAAACTTAAGTAATCTATTGGTGTTTTCTTTTCTTGTTATAATGCGCACTTTTTTGTAGTTTGCTCGGAAAATTCACTTTTTAGGTTCTTTTCTACGAAACTGGCAAAAGTGCGAAAAGGCTTCGGAATAGTAAATTGCTGGCATTATCTGCACTGCCGACAAACGAGAGTGCTGCAATTGCCCTGTTTGCTCCTATGAAATTCTTATCGGACCCCTTAAATAATATCATTTTTTTTAGGTTACTGGCAAAATTTTTAAAACTCTGTACAGACAAAATGAAGGCAAAGCACTTTTTCAGAAAAAATCCACTATAAGTATATTACGAAGGTTAGCATTTTCTTTTAATGAAAAGGCATTCGAAAAAAAATTGTAAAAAAGTGTAAAACGATTCTAAACAACGAATACTGTACAAATTCTTATATTGTCAGATTTACGACGTTTTTCGCGTATGGTAAAATACGTCATATATGTATGTCAAATACCTTACAGTTTTCAAATACCTCTGCACCACACAGCTTTGCAATAATCTCCTGTAAGTCAGATGACATGTAATGCACTATGGCGAGGAAACGAAGACCTCCCTAGAGATGGTGTACAATCGTATCGCAACCATCTCCAAATCTCGATTGGTAACCAAAATTTCATAGTTTGCGAATGAACAAGTCCTTTTCACGAGGATGACAACCTCACCTCAGCGCGAGTTTCTATATTTGCATATAACGTCGTGTCCGGTATAAATAAACCATCAGTTAGGTCTACCATCAGTTGAGTCACTTGGCTTTTTTGTTCTTAATGCTTGTAAGGTTAATTTGAATGATCTTTCTTACTATCTATCGGTAGATAGTTCAAAATAGATTCTTGAAACAGCTCAAATTTGTCCAGAAGTGTAGTCATGACTGTATTGGGTTCGTTGTTATTGGGTTTGATGCAATCCGGTTTGATACAATCCAATTGCACGCAGAGAAGAAACATGATTGTCACAATCATATTAGAAGAGCAAAATAACATGATAGGAGCTATTTTTGCGGCGACCATTTAACATGTTCACATGCAACTATGTTGGCTCAGTGAACATAGTTCGAAGAAAAATAAAATTTTCCTCATCTAAAATGTTATTATATTAAATCAAAAGGCAATGGTCATGATCTAAAGTGTTATGGTATTCGTCAAAAATGGGTTTCTTCCAGTTAAAAGAACATGGTCACCACCTAAAATGTTTCGATCTTTATGAATTTCGTCGTCGAAAAAAGGACGCCACTTGAGAAAAGAAAACTCAAAATTAACTTTATTTATTGTTTTTTATTTATTTATAAATGAAATCATTCTTTATTTGTATTTATAATGTCGTGCAAGCAAACATCACATATTTTTACACACTCTATTTTGATTTCAACAATAAGTAATCATTCCATATTTACTTCGTACCCATCAAATGTACCAATGCATACATCAAGTAATTGCAAAAAAATAAATTATACCATAGTTCGAGTTTAGCCGCTAAACTCGTAATTTTTTCACGATTACTTTTCTTTAATAATCCATTTTAAGGAATACAAACTTTGTGAAAATTTGCTTTGGGCTTTTCCCCATCAAGTTATAAAAAAAATTGCAACAAATATGTATACTTGTATGCCTTTTTCTTACTGATTTAGTTTTCACTTTAGCGATTTTAGCGGCTAAACTCGAACTTAGTACCCACCTTAATGAATGAAAGAAGTTTTGGGCAATCAATACTTCCATTAATGATACCATGTAAAAACATTAGGGAGGAAATATCTCTCCTAGAGATATTTCCTACGTTTCTCCGAAAAACGAATATCTTCATCTATCTTTGTAAATAGGGTTTCAAATCCAGGGATGTTAACTTATTTATGCGAAATAATAAACCTGCCTATTTTTTCGTGCGAAAAAAGGGTTGTATAAATATATGTTTGAAAATGCTCAAAACTAAAATTTCGCATTTATTCCGCGCTAACGTTTTTTATATGGAGTATAACAGTTTTTCGTGCGAAAACGTGATCTTAGTACTAAGTTTTCGCACGAAAAGCCGTTATACTGTTATATATGTTATACTGTTATATAAAATGTCTGTTTTCTGTTGAGAACGCGATTTTCTCAACCTGAATATTACCCTAATCCTTTGAAAAATGATTGAAACTTAGCATTTTTCAAACGTTTGTGTTTATTGGGCATTATTTTTATTCTACCATATAGTAGTAGTACATAATAATAAATTTGAAAAAGAAGAATCATGACCATTTATTTTACAAATAAATTTGGATTTAAAAAACTAATTTTACAATGCCGCATTTTATTTTTTGGAACATAGCAATTAATTCTGGTTGAGAAATTTGTATGTTGGCCAAAAACGAAAGAAACTCAAACTTATCTTATGTCAAAAGTAAGTCATCAATACCTCAACGGCTAATTTTATGTTAAAATTGCATTATTCAACGTGAACTGAAACAACAAACAGCTGTTAAATCCTCAAATCAACAAAATCTCGTTATTTTGCCTGTCCGAACACTTGAGATTTGTAAAGAGATTTGAGTTCGAAATAGCGAGATTCCGTACCTAGTGCGAACGTAGTATAAATTTCATGTTATATACATTATTTATCTTCTACCATCTTGTCATGTGCGAGGGAACCATCACCGCCATCTGTTGAGTGGTAGTAGCAGGGTACTAGGAATCATAATTTACATCTCTGGTAGTTGACACTTTGTTTTTTTATTTGCTTTATTTTCCTTGCATAAGATGTAGGAGGCTCAAAATGGTGACCACTGGAATTGATGGTCAACGAATACAGAAACGGGGAACTTGAATGGCGGCATGAAAAGAGAAAAGGTTTCTTTTGCTTTTGCTATAGGAGCTGAGCTGGTGTGGAATATAAGTATTGTTACGAATTAGATATTTTTAGATTTAAGTTTATTTAAATTAGTTTCCGGTAATTTAAAATTTCAAATTGTAACGATTCATGCGTAACGTCATCACTTGTCAAAATCGTATCTTTATATTCTAAAGGGTGATTCTTTTGAGGTTAGGATTTTCATGCATTAGTATTTGACAGATCACGTGGGATTTCAGACATGGTGTCAAAGAGAAAGATGCTCAGTATGCTTTGACATTTCATCATGAATAGACTTACTAACGAGCAACGCTTGCAAATCATTGAATTTTATTACCAAAATCAGTGTTCGGTTCGAAATGTGTTTCGCGCTTTACGTCCGATTTATGGTCTACATAATCGACCAAGTGAGCAAACAATTAATGCGATTGTGACCAAGTTTCGCACTCAGTTTACTTTATTGGACATTAAACCAACCACACGAATGCGTACAGTGCGTACAGAAGAGAATATTGCGTCTGTTTCTGAGAGTGTTGCTGAAGACCGTGAAATGTCGATTCGTCGCCGTTCGCAGCAATTGGGTTTGTGTTATTCGACCACATGGAAGATTTTACGCAAAGATCTTGGTGTAAAACCGTATAAAATACAGCTCGTGCAAGAACTGAAGCCGAACGATCTGCCACAACGTCGAATTTTCAGTGAATGGGCCCTAGAAAAGTTGGCAGAAAATCCGCTTTTTTATCGACAAATTTTGTTCAGCGATGAGGCTCATTTCTGGTTGAATGGCTACGTAAATAAGCAAAATTGCCGCATTTGGAGTGAAGAGCAACCAGAAGCCGTTCAAGAACTGCCCATGCATCCCGAAAAATGCACTGTTTGGTGTGGTTTGTACGCTGGTGGAATCATTGGACCGTATTTTTTCAAAGATGCTGTTGGACGCAACGTTACGGTGAATGGCGATCGCTATCGTTCGATGCTAACAAACTTTTTGTTGCCAAAAATGGAAGAACTGAACTTGGTTGACATGTGGTTTCAACAAGATGGCGCTACATGCCACACAGCTCGCGATTCTATGGCCATTTTGAGGGAAAACTTCGGAGAACAATTCATCTCAAGAAATGGACCGGTAAGTTGGCCACCAAGATCATGCGATTTGACGCCTTTAGACTATTTTTTGTGGGGCTACGTCAAGTCTAAAGTCTACAGAAATAAGCCAGCAACTATTCCAGCTTTGGAAGACAACATTTCCGAAGAAATTCGGGCTATTCCGGCCGAAATGCTCGAAAAAGTTGCCCAAAATTGGACTTTCCGAATGGACCACCTAAGACGCAGCCGCGGTCAACATTTAAATGAAATTATCTTCAAAAAGTAAATGTCATGGACCAATCTAACGTTTCAAATAAAGAACCGATGAGATTTTGCAAATTTTATGGGTTTTTGTTTTTAAAAAGTTATCAAGCTCTTAACAAATCACCCTTTAGTACTTTCCAAAACATCTTTTGTGTTCTTTCTCAATTGTTTATTGTAAAGTAACCCCCTTTTGTTTTGTTATCTTCATTGCGTATTGTTATTGTTGAGTAATATCTGCAGATAAATTACGAGATACTTGATGGCTGAGCATAATCAGTTATGCATGTGCGACATTTGCCAGGTACTAGTAGAATAGTCTAGTTGTAGGCAAGACTATGAAGATAACCAGTTGAATATGCGCTAGATAAATATATGCGACATCTAGATTGTAGACTGCTCTAGAAAGTTGTAGGCAAGACTATAAGCGACAAAGTGATTGTTCTCGATAGTTATAGGCATGATTAGCCAGAATGTTCAAATTCGTCATATCTCGCTATATAAACCCCTGACAGAGTGAGCTGTTAAGTCAGTCGTTAGCTAAAAGTCAAACAGGACACATCATAGAGCAAATAAGTGAAACCTATCAGTTAAGCAAATAAATTGTAGATTGTCGTTATTTGAAAATAACTGTGTTTTTATTATCGGGTTATTAAACACGCCTCAGTATAAAAACGTAACAGTATTGTTACGAATTTGATAATTATAGATTTAAGTTTATTTAAATTAGTTTCCGTTAATTTAAAATTGTAACGATAAAACTTCGTTATCACTTCTTGGAATCGTCTATTCATTTTCTGGTATTTTCCTAAATTTCTTTTATGTTCGTTTGTTTGCTTATTTTCATATCGAAATGTTAGTTCTTACTCTCTTAGTATAACAACCCATTTGCTTTGTTATTTTGCATTCTCATTGTCTATTGTCATTGTTATTGTTAGCATATATCTATGTGAGTGTATATGTGCTTGGCAGCCACCAGATGAATAACTTAATGGTCGTAGAATCTTCTAGCGTTGTCAAAGAATGTTCTGGCGTTGCCAGAATATCGTAGTGCTGGCAGAATATTCTCGCATTGCCAGACCGTCATATATAAAAGC
Organism: Haematobia irritans; assembly: GCF_050003625.1. NCBI lineage: Eukaryota > Metazoa > Arthropoda > Insecta > Diptera > Muscidae > Haematobia > Haematobia irritans. Next base: position 109,414,582 of record NC_134398.1, on the reverse strand, counting down.
GCTCGCATGCTCGCATTAGTGTAAAGTCATAGTAAATAAATTGTAGATTAACGTTATTGAAACGAATTGACGGGTAATTATAAACGCCTAAATATAAAAACGTAACAATTGGTCTCGGAAGTGAAATAACGAAAAAAATCTACAATGAAGTTTAACGGCGCAGTATTGATATCGAGATATATGAGTTCGATTATAAGGAAGATCTTGACGAATCAGTAGTAGCCAGCGCCTTGGAAACTCCATCTGTAGCTTCTAATGTTGTTGGTTGCATATCGATTGTCAATATTTTGAGCAAAATGATGGAAGAAAATTCTCTAAAAATGCAAGAGAATTCTAGATGGATAAAATGATGGAGCAAAATTCTCGAAAAATAGAAGAAAACTCTGGAAAATTAGAAGAAAAATTTGACGAAAATTCAAGAAAAATGGATGTAAATTGTAAAATTTTCAATAAGAAACTTCAAGAAATTTCTGAAAACATGGAGAAACGTGATAAGAAAATTCTTTCTGTGGACGAGAAAATTATGGTTCACGATGATAAGTTTCTACACATTGAGAAAAAAAAATGTCAGAGCTGGAAATTAAAGGTGGTCCAGTGCGCGTTATCGAGGGCTCGAAAACCAAACCTCCTGTCTTCGATGGCTCAACTTCATTTGATGTATTCAAATTCCAATTCGTTGCTTCTAGAAATTTATGGAACGACAATGACAAAGCAATTGGACTTCTATTGGCATTAAAGGGCAATGCCGCTGATGTGATACAAAGCATTCCCGCTGCTTCTAGAAATAATTATAATGAAGTAATAGCGGCACTTCAACGTAAGTACGGCGGAGAACATAAATAAGACATCTTCAGAATGGAATTAAGAGGAAGAGTTCAGAAGTCAAATGAGATTCTACAAGACTTTGCAACAGAGGTTGAGGGGTTGGTGCTTTTGACATATCCAGGAGAAAGTCATCCACCGCATCAAGATCGAGACCTTTGTGAATGGATTTAGAGACCCTGATATAAAATGTGCAACATATGCGTCACAAAATGCTACATTCGGAGAAAAAGTAACATTTGCACAAGAAACTGCGAGATTGTTGGCACGACCTCAAATTCACAAGGTACGCAGAGTGGAGACCGAGCAAGATGAATCAAAAGTTAAAAGAACATGGTCACCACCTACAATGTTTCGATTTTTTTGAATTTCGTCGTCGAAAAAGGACGCCACTTGAGAAAAGAAAACTCAAAATTAACTTTATTTGTTGGTTTTTATTTATTTATAAATGAAATCATTCTTTATTTGTATTTATAATGTCGTACAAGCAAACATCACATAGTTTTACACACTCTATTTTGGTTCAATTTCAACAATAACTAATCATTCCATATTTACTTCGTACCCATCAAATGTACCAATGCATACATCAAGTAATTGCAAAAAAATAAATTATACCATAGTTCGAGTTTAGCCGCTAAAATCGTAATTTTTTCACGATTACTTTTCTTTAATAATCCATTTTAAGGAATACAAACTTTGTGAAAATTTGCTTTGGGCTTTTCCCCATCAAGTTATAAAAAAATTTGCAACAAATATGTATACTTTTATGCCTTTTTCTTACTGATTTAGTTTTCACTTTAGCGATTTTAGCGGCTAACTCGAACTTAGTACCCACCTTAATGAATGAAAGAAGTTTTGGGCAATCAATACTTCCATTAATGATACCATGTAAAAACATTTATGCGAAATAATAAACCTGCCTATTTTTTCGTGCGAAAAAAGGGTTGTATAAATATATGTTTGAAAATGCTCAAAACTAAAATTTCGCATTTATTCCGCGCTAACGTTTTTTATATGGAGTATAACAGTTTTTCGTGCGAAAACGTGATCTTAGTACTAAGTTTTCGCACGAAAAGCCGTTATACTGTTATATATGTTATACTGTTATATAAAATGTCTGTTTTCTGTTGAGAACGCGATTTTCTCAACTTGAATATTACCCTAATCCTTTGAAAAATGATTGAAACTTAGCATTTTTCAAACGTTTGTGTTTATTGGGCATTATTTTTATTCTACCATATAGTAGTAGTACATAATAATAAATTTGAAAAAGAAGAATCATGACCATTTATTTTACAAATAAATTTGGATTTAAAAAACTAATTTTACAATGCCGCATTTTATTTTTTGGAACATAGCAATTAATTCTGGTTGAGAAATTTGTATGTTGGCCAAAAACGAAAGAAACTCAAACTTATCTTATGTCAAAAGTAAGTCATCAATACCTCAACGGCTAATTTTATGTTAAAATTGCATTATTCAACGTGAACTGAAACAACAAACAGCTGTTAAATCCTCAAATCAACAAAATCTCGTTATTTTGCCAGTCCGAACACTTGAGATTTGTAAAGAGATTTGAGTTCGAAATAGCGAGATTCCGTACCTAGTGCGAACGTAGTATAAATTTCATGTTATATACATTATTTATCTTCTACCATCTTGTCATGTGCGAGGGAACCATCACCGCCATCTGTTGAGTGGTAGTAGCAGGGTACTAGGAATCATAATTTACATCTCTGGTAGTTGACACTTTGTTTTTTTATTTGCTTTATTTTCCTTGCATAAGATGTAGGAGGCTCAAAATGGTGACCACTGGAATTGATGGTCAACGAATACAGAAACGGGGAACTTGAATGGCGGCATGAAAAGAGAAAAGGTTTCTTTTGCTTTTGCTATAGGAGCTGAGCTGGTGTGGAATATAAGTATTGTTACGAATTAGATATTTTTAGATTTAAGTTTATTTAAATTAGTTTCCGGTAATTTAAAATTTCAAATTGTAACGATTCATGCGTAACGTCATCACTTGTCAAAATCGTATCTTTATATTCTAAAGGGTGATTCTTTTGAGGTTAGGATTTTCATGCATTAGTATTTGACAGATCACGTGGGATTTCAGACATGGTGTCAAAGAGAAAGATGCTCAGTATGCTTTGACATTTCATCATGAATAGACTTACTAACGAGCAACGCTTGCAAATCATTGAATTTTATTACCAAAATCAGTGTTCGGTTCGAAATGTGTTTCGCGCTTTACGTCCGATTTATGGTCTACATAATCGACCAAGTGAGCAAACAATTAATGCGATTGTGACCAAGTTTCGCACTCAGTTTACTTTATTGGACATTAAACCAACCACACGAATGCGTACAGTGCGTACAGAAGAGAATATTGCGTCTGTTTCTGAGAGTGTTGCTGAAGACCGTGAAATGTCGATTCGTCGCCGTTCGCAGCAATTGGGTTTGTGTTATTCGACCACATGGAAGATTTTACGCAAAGATCTTGGTGTAAAACCGTATAAAATACAGCTCGTGCAAGAACTGAAGCCGAACGATCTGCCACAACGTCGAATTTTCAGTGAATGGGCCCTAGAAAAGTTGGCAGAAAATCCGCTTTTTTATCGACAAATTTTGTTCAGCGATGAGGCTCATTTCTGGTTGAATGGCTACGTAAATAAGCAAAATTGCCGCATTTGGAGTGAAGAGCAACCAGAAGCCGTTCAAGAACTGCCCATGCATCCCGAAAAATGCACTGTTTGGTGTGGTTTGTACGCTGGTGGAATCATTGGACCGTATTTTTTCAAAGATGCTGTTGGACGCAACGTTACGGTGAATGGCGATCGCTATCGTTCGATGCTAACAAACTTTTTGTTGCCAAAAATGGAAGAACTGAACTTGGTTGACATGTGGTTTCAACAAGATGGCGCTACATGCCACACAGCTCGCGATTCTATGGCCATTTTGAGGGAAAACTTCGGAGAACAATTCATCTCAAGAAATGGACCGGTAAGTTGGCCACCAAGATCATGCGATTTGACGCCTTTAGACTATTTTTTGTGGGGCTACGTCAAGTCTAAAGTCTACAGAAATAAGCCAGCAACTATTCCAGCTTTGGAAGACAACATTTCCGAAGAAATTCGGGCTATTCCGGCCGAAATGCTCGAAAAAGTTGCCCAAAATTGGACTTTCCGAATGGACCACCTAAGACGCAGCCGCGGTCAACATTTAAATGAAATTATCTTCAAAAAGTAAATGTCATGGACCAATCTAACGTTTCAAATAAAGAACCGATGAGATTTTGCAAATTTTATGCGTTTTTTTTTTTAAAAAAAGTTATCAAGCTCTTAACAAATCACCCTTTAGTACTTTCCAAAACATCTTTTGTGTTCTTTCTCAATCGTTTATTGTAAAGTAACCCCCTTTTGTTTTGTTATCTTCATTGCGTATTGTTATTGTTGAGTAATATCTGCAGATAAATTACGAGATACTTGATGGCTGAGCATAATCAGTTATGCATGTGCGACATTTGCCAGGTACTAGTAGAATAGTCTAGTTGTAGGCAAGACTATGAAGATAACCAGTTGAATATGCGCTAGATAAATATATGCGACATCTAGATTGTAGACTGCTCTAGAAAGTTGTAGGCAAGACTATAAGCGACAAAGTGATTGTTCTCGATAGTTATAGGCATGATTAGCCAGAATGTTCAAATTCGTCATATCTCGCTATATAAACCCCTGACAGAGTGAGCTGTTAAGTCAGTCGTTAGCTAAAAGTCAAACAGGACACATCATAGAGCAAATAAGTGAAACCTATCAGTTAAGCAAATAAATTGTAGATTGTCGTTATTTGAAAATAACTGTTTTTATTATCGGGTTATTAAACACGCCTCAGTATAAAAACGTAACAGTATTGTTACGAATTTGATAATTATAGATTTAAGTTTATTTAAATTAGTTTCCGTTAATTTAAAATTGTAACGATAAAACTTCGTTATCACTTCTTGGAATCGTCTATTCATTTTCTGGTATTTTCCTAAATTTCTTTTATGTTCGTTTGTTTGCTTATTTTCATATCGAAATGTTAGTTCTTACTCTCTTAGTATAACAACCCATTTGCTTTGTTATTTTGCATTCTCATTGTCTATTGTCATTGTTATTGTTAGCATATATCTATGTGAGTGTATATGTGCTTGGCAGCCACCAGATGAATAACTTAATGGTCGTAGAATCTTCTAGCGTTGTCAAAGAATGTTCTGGCGTTGCCAGAATATCGTAGTGCTGGCAGAATATTCTCGCATTGCCAGACCGTCATATATAAAAGCGCTCGCATGCTCGCATTAGTGTAAAGTCATAGTAAATAAATTGTAGATTAACGTTATTGAAACGAATTGACGGGTAATTAAAAACGCCTAAATATAAAAACGTAACAATTGGTCTCGGAAGTGAAATAACGAAAAAAATCTACAATGAAGTTTAACGGCGCAGTATTGATATCGAGATATATGAGTTCGATTATAAGGAAGATCTTGACGAATCAGTAGTAGCCAGCGCCTTGGAAACTCCATCTGTAGCTTCTAATGTTGTTGGTTGCATATCGATTGTCAATATTTTGAGCAAAATGATGGAAGAAAATTCTCTAAAAATGCAAGAGAATTCTAGATGGATAAAATGATGGAGCAAAATTCTCGAAAAATAGAAGAAAACTCTGGAAAATTAGAAGAAAAATTTGACGAAAATTCAAGAAAAATGGATGTAAATTGTAAAATTTTCAATAAGAAACTTCAAGAAATTTCTGAAAACATGGAGAAACGTGATAAGAAAATTCTTTCTGTGGACGAGAAAATTATGGTTCACGATGATAAGTTTCTACACATTGAGAAAAAAAAATGTCAGAGCTGGAAATTAAAGGTGGTCCAGTGCGCGTTATCGAGGGCTCGAAAACCAAACCTCCTGTCTTCGATGGCTCAACTTCATTTGATGTATTCAAATTCCAATTCGAAATGGTTGCTTCTAGAAATTTATGGAACGACAATGACAAAGCAATTGGACTTCTATTGGCATTAAAGGGCAATGCCGCTGATGTGATACAAAGCATTCCCGCTGCTTCTAGAAATAATTATAATGAAGTAATAGCGGCACTTCAACGTAAGTACGGCGGAGAACATATATAAGACATCTTCAGAATGGAATTAAGAGGAAGAGTTCAGAAGTCAAATGAGATTCTACAAGACTTTGCAACAGAGGTTGAGGGGTTGGTGCTTTTGACATATCCAGGAGAAAGTCATCCACCGCATCAAGATCGAGACCTTTGTGAATGGATTTAGAGACCCTGATATAAAATGTGCAACATATGCGTCACAAAATGCTACATTCGGAGAAAAAGTAACATTTGCACAAGAAACTGCGAGATTGTTGGCACGACCTCAAATTCACAAGGTACGCAGAGTGGAGACCGAGCAAGATGAATCAAAAGTTAAAAGAACATGGTCACCACCTACAATGTTTCGATCTTTATGAATTTCGTCGTCGAAAAAAGGACGCCACTTGAGAAAAGAAAACTCAAAATTAACTTTATTTGTTGGTTTTTATTTATTTATAAATGAAATCATTCTTTATTTGTATTTATAATGTCGTACAAGCAAACATCACATAGTTTTACACACTCTATTTTGGTTCAATTTCAACAATAAGTAATCATTCCATATTTACTTCGTACCCATCAAATGTACCAATGCATACATCAAGTAATTGCAAAAAAATAAATTATACCATAGTTCGAGTTTAGCCGCTAAAATCGTAATTTTTTCACGATTACTTTTCTTTAATAATCCATTTTAAGGAATACAAACTTTGTGAAAATTTGCTTTGGGCTTTTCCCCATCAAGTTATAAAAAAATTTGCAACAAATATGTATACTTTTATGCCTTTTTCTTACTGATTTAGTTTTCACTTTAGCGATTTTAGCGGCTAACTCGAACTTAGTACCCACCTTAATGAATGAAAGAAGTTTTGGGCAATCAATACTTCCATTAATGATACCATGTAAAAACATTTATGCGAAATAATAAACCTGCCTATTTTTTCGTGCGAAAAAAGGGTTGTATAAATATATGTTTGAAAATGCTCAAAACTAAAATTTCGCATTTATTCCGCGCTAACGTTTTTTATATGGAGTATAACAGTTTTTCGTGCGAAAACGTGATCTTAGTACTAAGTTTTCGCACGAAAAGCCGTTATACTGTTATATATGTTATACTGTTATATAAAATGTCTGTTTTCTGTTGAGAACGCGATTTTCTCAACTTGAATATTACCCTAATCCTTTGAAAAATGATTGAAACTTAGCATTTTTCAAACGTTTGTGTTTTTGGGCATTATTTTTATTCTACCATATAGTAGTAGTACATAATAATAAATTTGAAAAAGAAGAATCATGACCATTTATTTTACAAATAAATTTGGATTTAAAAAACTAATTTTACAATGCCGCATTTTATTTTTTGGAACATAGCAATTAATTCTGGTTGAGAAATTTGTATGTTGGCCAAAAACGAAAGAAACTCAAACTTATCTTATGTCAAAAGTAAGTCATCAATACCTCAACGGCTAATTTTATGTTAAAATTGCATTATTCAACGTGAACTGAAACAACAAACAGCTGTTAAATCCTCAAATCAACAAAATCTCGTTATTTTGCCAGTCCGAACACTTGAGATTTGTAAAGAGATTTGAGTTCGAAATAGCGAGATTCCGTACCTAGTGCGAACGTAGTATAAATTTCATGTTATATACATTATTTATCTTCTACCATCTTGTCATGTGCGAGGGAACCATCACCGCCATCTGTTGAGTGGTAGTAGCAGGGTACTAGGAATCATAATTTACATCTCTGGTAGTTGACACTTTGTTTTTTTATTTGCTTTATTTTCCTTGCATAAGATGTAGGAGGCTCAAAATGGTGACCACTGGAATTGATGGTCAACGAATACAGAAACGGGGAACTTGAATGGCGGCATGAAAAGAGAAAAGGTTTCTTTTGCTTTTGCTATAGGAGCTGAGCTGGTGTGGAATATAAGTATTGTTACGAATTAGATATTTTTAGATTTAAGTTTATTTAAATTAGTTTCCGGTAATTTAAAATTTCAAATTGTAACGATTCATGCGTAACGTCATCACTTGTCAAAATCGTATCTTTATATTCTAAAGGGTGATTCTTTTGAGGTTAGGATTTTCATGCATTAGTATTTGACAGATCACGTGGGATTTCAGACATGGTGTCAAAGAGAAAGATGCTCAGTATGCTTTGACATTTCATCATGAATAGACTTACTAACGAGCAACGCTTGCAAATCATTGAATTTTATTACCAAAATCAGTGTTCGGTTCGAAATGTGTTTCGCGCTTTACGTCCGATTTATGGTCTACATAATCGACCAAGTGAGCAAACAATTAATGCGATTGTGACCAAGTTTCGCACTCAGTTTACTTTATTGGACATTAAACCAACCACACGAATGCGTACAGTGCGTTCAGAAGAGAATATTGCGTCTGTTTCTGAGAGTGTTGCTGAAGACCGTGAAATGTCGATTCGTCGCCGTTCGCAGCAATTGGGTTTGTGTTATTCGACCACATGGAAGATTTTACGCAAAGATCTTGGTGTAAAACCGTATAAAATACAGCTCGTGCAAGAACTGAAGCCGAACGATCTGCCACAACGTCGAATTTTCAGTGAATGGGCCCTAGAAAAGTTGGCAGAAAATCCGCTTTTTTATCGACAAATTTTGTTCAGCGATGAGGCTCATTTCTGGTTGAATGGCTACGTAAATAAGCAAAATTGCCGCATTTGGAGTGAAGAGCAACCAGAAGCCGTTCAAGAACTGCCCATGCATCCCGAAAAATGCACTGTTTGGTGTGGTTTGTACGCTGGTGGAATCATTGGACCGTATTTTTTCAAAGATGCTGTTGGACGCAACGTTACGGTGAATGGCGATCGCTATCGTTCGATGCTAACAAACTTTTTGTTGCCAAAAATGGAAGAACTGAACTTGGTTGACATGTGGTTTCAACAAGATGGCGCTACATGCCACACAGCTCGCGATTCTATGGCCATTTTGAGGGAAAACTTCGGAGAACAATTCATCTCAAGAAATGGACCGGTAAGTTGGCCACCAAGATCATGCGATTTGACGCCTTTAGACTATTTTTTGTGGGGCTACGTCAAGTCTAAAGTCTACAGAAATAAGCCAGCAACTATTCCAGCTTTGGAAGACAACATTTCCGAAGAAATTCGGGCTATTCCGGCCGAAATGCTCGAAAAAGTTGCCCAAAATTGGACTTTCCGAATGGACCACCTAAGACGCAGCCGCGGTCAACATTTAAATGAAATTATCTTCAAAAAGTAAATGTCATGGACCAATCTAACGTTTCAAATAAAGAACCGATGAGATTTTGCAAATTTTATGCGTTTTTTTTTTTAAAAAAGTTATCAAGCTCTTAACAAATCACCCTTTAGTACTTTCCAAAACATCTTTTGTGTTCTTTCTCAATTGTTTATTGTAAAGTAACCCCCTTTTGTTTTGTTATCTTCATTGCGTATTGTTATTGTTGAGTAATATCTGCAGATAAATTACGAGATACTTGATGGCTGAGCATAATCAGTTATGCATGTGCGACATTTGCCAGGTACTAGTAGAATAGTCTAGTTGTAGGCAAGACTATGAAGATAACCAGTTGAATATGCGCTAGATAAATATATGCGACATCTAGATTGTAGACTGCTCTAGAAAGTTGTAGGCAAGACTATAAGCGACAAAGTGATTGTTCTCGATAGTTATAGGCATGATTAGCCAGAATGTTCAAATTCGTCATATCTCGCTATATAAACCCCTGACAGAGTGAGCTGTTAAGTCAGTCGTTAGCTAAAAGTCAAACAGGACACATCATAGAGCAAATAAGTGAAACCTATCAGTTAAGCAAATAAATTGTAGATTGTCGTTATTTGAAAATAACTGTGTTTTTATTATCGGGTTATTAAACACGCCTCAGTATAAAAACGTAACAGTATTGTTACGAATTTGATAATTATAGATTTAAGTTTATTTAAATTAGTTTCCGTTAATTTAAAATTGTAACGATAAAACTTCGTTATCACTTCTTGGAATCGTCTATTCATTTTCTGGTATTTTCCTAAATTTCTTTTATGTTCGTTTGTTTGCTTATTTTCATATCGAAATGTTAGTTCTTACTCTCTTAGTATAACAACCCATTTGCTTTGTTATTTTGCATTCTCATTGTCTATTGTCATTGTTATTGTTAGCATATATCTATGTGAGTGTATATGTGCTTGGCAGCCACCAGATGAATAACTTAATGGTCGTAGAATCTTCTAGCGTTGTCAAAGAATGTTCTGGCGTTGCCAGAATATCGTAGTGCTGGCAGAATATTCTCGCATTGCCAGACCGTCATATATAAAAGCGCTCGCATGCTCGCATTAGTGTAAAGTCATAGTAAATAAATTGTAGATTAACGTTATTGAAACGAATTGACGGGTAATTAAAAACGCCTAAATATAAAAACGTAACAATTGGTCTCGGAAGTGAAATAACGAAAAAAATCTACAATGAAGTTTAACGGCGCAGTATTGATATCGAGATATATGAGTTCGATTATAAGGAAGATCTTGACGAATCAGTAGTAGCCAGCGCCTTGGAAACTCCATCTGTAGCTTCTAATGTTGTTGGTTGCATATCGATTGTCAATATTTTGAGCAAAATGATGGAAGAAAATTCTCTAAAAATGCAAGAGAATTCTAGATGGATAAAATGATGGAGCAAAATTCTCGAAAAATAGAAGAAAACTCTGGAAAATTAGAAGAAAAATTTGACGAAAATTCAAGAAAAATGGATGTAAATTGTAAAATTTTCAATAAGAAACTTCAAGAAATTTCTGAAAACATGGAGAAACGTGATAAGAAAATTCTTTCTGTGGACGAGAAAATTATGGTTCACGATGATAAGTTTCTACACATTGAGAAAAAAAAATGTCAGAGCTGGAAATTAAAGGTGGTCCAGTGCGCGTTATCGAGGGCTCGAAAACCAAACCTCCTGTCTTCGATGGCTCAACTTCATTTGATGTATTCAAATTCCAATTCGAAATGGTTGCTTCTAGAAATTTATGGAACGACAATGACAAAGCAATTGGACTTCTATTGGCATTAAAGGGCAATGCCGCTGATGTGATACAAAGCATTCCCGCTGCTTCTAGAAATAATTATAATGAAGTAATAGCGGCACTTCAACGTAAGTACGGCGGAGAACATAAATAAGACATCTTCAGAATGGAATTAAGAGGAAGAGTTCAGAAGTCAAATGAGATTCTACAAGACTTTGCAACAGAGGTTGAGGGGTTGGTGCTTTTGACATATCCAGGAGAAAGTCATCCACCGCATCAAGATCGAGACCTTTGTGAATGGATTTAGAGACCCTGATATAAAATGTGCAACATATGCGTCACAAAATGCTACATTCGGAGAAAAAGTAACATTTGCACAAGAAACTGCGAGATTGTTGGCACGACCTCAAATTCACAAGGTACGCAGAGTGGAGACCGAGCAAGATGAATCAAAAGTTAAAAGAACATGGTCACCACCTACAATGTTTCGATCTTTATGAATTTCGTCGTCGAAAAAAGGACGCCACTTGAGAAAAGAAAACTCAAAATTAACTTTATTTGTTGGTTTTTATTTATTTATAAATGAAATCATTCTTTATTTGTATTTATAATGTCGTACAAGCAAACATCACATAGTTTTACACACTCTATTTTGGTTCAATTTCAACAATAAGTAATCATTCCATATTTACTTCGTACCCATCAAATGTACCAATGCATACATCAAGTAATTGCAAAAAAATAAATTATACCATAGTTCGAGTTTAGCCGCTAAAATCGTAATTTTTTCACGATTACTTTTCTTTAATAATCCATTTTAAGGAATACAAACTTTGTGAAAATTTGCTTTGGGCTTTTCCCCATCAAGTTATAAAAAAATTTGCAACAAATATGTATACTTTTATGCCTTTTTCTTACTGATTTAGTTTTCACTTTAGCGATTTTAGCGGCTAACTCGAACTTAGTACCCACCTTAATGAATGATAGAAGTTTTGGGCAATCAATACTTCCATTAATGATACCATGTAAAAACATTTATGCGAAATAATAAACCTGCCTATTTTTTCGTGCGAAAAAAGGGTTGTATAAATATATGTTTGAAAATGCTCAAAACTAAAATTTCGCATTTATTCCGCGCTAACGTTTTTTATATGGAGTATAACAGTTTTTCGTGCGAAAACGTGATCTTAGTACTAAGTTTTCGCACGAAAAGCCGTTATACTGTTATATATGTTATACTGTTATATAAAATGTCTGTTTTCTGTTGAGAACGCGATTTTCTCAACTTGAATATTACCCTAATCCTTTGAAAAATGATTGAAACTTAGCATTTTTCAAACGTTTGTGTTTATTGGGCATTATTTTTATTCTACCATATAGTAGTAGTACATAATAATAAATTTGAAAAAGAAGAATCATGACCATTTATTTTACAAATAAATTTGGATTTAAAAAACTAATTTTACAATGCCGCATTTTATTTTTTGGAACATAGCAATTAATTCTGGTTGAGAAATTTGTATGTTGGCCAAAAACGAAAGAAACTCAAACTTATCTTATGTCAAAAGTAAGTCATCAATACCTCAACGGCTAATTTTATGTTAAAATTGCATTATTCAACGTGAACTGAAACAACAAACAGCTGTTAAATCCTCAAATCAACAAAATCTCGTTATTTTGCCAGTCCGAACACTAGAGATTTGTAAAGAGATTTGAGTTCGAAATAGCGAGATTCCGTACCTAGTGCGAACGTAGTATAAATTTCATGTTATATACATTATTTATCTTCTACCATCTTGTCATGTGCGAGGGAACCATCACCGCCATCTGTTGAGTGGTAGTAGCAGGGTACTAGGAATCATAATTTACATCTCTGGTAGTTGACACTTTGTTTTTTTATTTGCTTTATTTTCCTTGCATAAGATGTAGGAGGCTCAAAATGGTGACCACTGGAATTGATGGTCAACGAATACAGAAACGGGGAACTTGAATGGCGGCATGAAAAGAGAAAAGGTTTCTTTTGCTTTTGCTATAGGAGCTGAGCTGGTGTGGAATATAAGTATTGTTACGAATTAGATATTTTTAGATTTAAGTTTATTTAAATTAGTTTCCGGTAATTTAAAATTTCAAATTGTAACGATTCATGCGTAACGTCATCACTTGTCAAAATCGTATCTTTATATTCTAAAGGGTGATTCTTTTGAGGTTAGGATTTTCATGCATTAGTATTTGACAGATCACGTGGGATTTCAGACATGGTGTCAAAGAGAAAGATGCTCAGTATGCTTTGACATTTCATCATGAATAGACTTACTAACGAGCAACGCTTGCAAATCATTGAATTTTATTACCAAAATCAGTGTTCGGTTCGAAATGTGTTTCGCGCTTTACGTCCGATTTATGGTCTACATAATCGACCAAGTGAGCAAACAATTAATGCGATTGTGACCAAGTTTCGCACTCAGTTTACTTTATTGGACATTAAACCAACCACACGAATGCGTACAGTGCGTACAGAAGAGAATATTGCGTCTGTTTCTGAGAGTGTTGTTGAAGACCGTGAAATGTCGATTCGTCGCCGTTCGCAGCAATTGGGTTTGTGTTATTCGACCACATGGAAGATTTTACGCAAAGATCTTGGTGTAAAACCGTATAAAATACAGCTCGTGCAAGAACTGAAGCCGAACGATCTGCCACAACGTCGAATTTTCAGTGAATGGGCCCTAGAAAAGTTGGCAGAAAATCCGCTTTTTTATCGACAAATTTTGTTCAGCGATGAGGCTCATTTCTGGTTGAATGGCTACGTAAATAAGCAAAATTGCCGCATTTGGAGTGAAGAGCAACCAGAAGCCGTTCAAGAACTGCCCATGCATCCCGAAAAATGCACTGTTTGGTGTGGTTTGTACGCTGGTGGAATCATTGGACCGTATTTTTTCAAAGATGCTGTTGGACGCAACGTTACGGTGAATGGCGATCGCTATCGTTCGATGCTAACAAACTTTTTGTTGCCAAAAATGGAAGAACTGAACTTGGTTGACATGTGGTTTCAACAAGATGGCGCTACATGCCACACAGCTCGCGATTCTATGGCCATTTTGAGGGAAAACTTCGGAGAACAATTCATCTCTAGAAATGGACCGGTAAGTTGGCCACCAAGATCATGCGATTTGACGCCTTTAGACTATTTTTTGTGGGGCTACGTCAAGTCTAAAGTCTACAGAAATAAGCCAGCAACTATTCCAGCTTTGGAAGACAACATTTCCGAAGAAATTCGGGCTATTCCGGCCGAAATGCTCGAAAAAGTTGCCCAAAATTGGACTTTCCGAATGGACCACCTAAGACGCAGCCGCGGTCAACATTTAAATGAAATTATCTTCAAAAAGTAAATGTCATGGACCAATCTAACGTTTCAAATAAAGAACCGATGAGATTTTGCAAATTTTATGCGTTTTTTTTAAAAAAAAAGTTATCAAGCTCTTAACAAATCACCCTTTAGTACTTTCCAAAACATCTTTTGTGTTCTTTCTCAATCGTTTATTGTAAAGTAACCCCCTTTTGTTTTGTTATCTTCATTGCGTATTGTTATTGTTGAGTAATATCTGCAGATAAATTACGAGATACTTGATGGCTGAGCATAATCAGTTATGCATGTGCGACATTTGCCAGGTACTAGTAGAATAGTCTAGTTGTAGGCAAGACTATGAAGATAACCAGTTGAATATGCGCTAGATAAATATATGCGACATCTAGATTGTAGACTGCTCTAGAAAGTTGTAGGCAAGACTATAAGCGACAAAGTGATTGTTCTCGATAGTTATAGGCATGATTAGCCAGAATGTTCAAATTCGTCATATCTCGCTATATAAACCCCTGACAGAGTGAGCTGTTAAGTCAGTCGTTAGCTAAAAGTCAAACAGGACACATCATAGAGCAAATAAGTGAAACCTATCAGTTAAGCAAATAAATTGTAGATTGTCGTTATTTGAAAATAACTGTGTTTTTATTATCGGGTTATTAAACACGCCTCAGTATAAAAACGTAACAGTATTGTTACGAATTTGATAATTATAGATTTAAGTTTATTTAAATTAGTTTCCGTTAATTTAAAATTGTAACGATAAAACTTCGTTATCACTTCTTGGAATCGTCTATTCATTTTCTGGTATTTTCCTAAAATTCTTTTATGTTCGTTTGTTTGCTTATTTTCATATCGAAATGTTAGTTCTTACTCTCTTAGTATAACAACCCATTTGCTTTGTTATTTTGCATTCTCATTGTCTATTGTCATTGTTATTGTTAGCATATATCTATGTGAGTGTATATGTGCTTGGCAGCCACCAGATGAATAACTTAATGGTCGTAGAATCTTCTAGCGTTGTCAAAGAATGTTCTGGCGTTGCCAGAATATCGTAGTGCTGGCAGAATATTCTCGCATTGCCAGACCGTCATATATAAAAGCGCTCGCATGCTCGCATTAGTGTAAAGTCATAGTAAATAAATTGTAGATTAACGTTATTGAAACGAATTGACGGGTAATTAAAAACGCCTAAATATAAAAACGTAACAATTGGTCTCGGAAGTGAAATAACGAAAAAAATCTACAATGAAGTTTAACGGCGCAGTATTGATATCGAGATATATGAGTTCGATTATAAGGAAGATCTTGACGAATCAGTAGTAGCCAGCGCCTTGGAAACTCCATCTGTAGCTTCTAATGTTGTTGGTTGCATATCGATTGTCAATATTTTGAGCAAAATGATGGAAGAAAATTCTCTAAAAATGCAAGAGAATTCTAGATGGATAAAATGATGGAGCAAAATTCTCGAAAAATAGAAGAAAACTCTGGAAAATTAGAAGAAAAATTTGACGAAAATTCAAGAAAAATGGATGTAAATTGTAAAATTTTCAATAAGAAAGAAATTTCTGAAAACATGGAGAAACGTGATAAGAAAATTCTTTCTGTGGACGAGAAAATTATGGTTCACGATGATAAGTTTCTACACATTGAGAAAAAAAAAATGTCAGAGCTGGAAATTAAAGGTGGTCCGTCAAGTCTAAAGTCTACAGAAATAAGCCAGCAACTATTCCAGCTTTGGAAGACAACATTTCCGAAGAAATTCGGGCTATTCCGGCCGAAATGCTCGAAAAAGTTGCCCAAAATTGGACTTTCCGAATGGACCACCTAAGACGCAGCCGCGGTCAACATTTAAATGAAATTATCTTCAAAAAGTAAATGTCATGGACCAATCTAACGTTTCAAATAAAGAACCGATGAGATTTTGCAAATTTTATGCGTTTTTTTTTTAAAAAAAGTTATCAAGCTCTTAACAAATCACCCTTTAGTACTTTCCAAAACATCTTTTGTGTTCTTTCTCAATCGTTTATTGTAAAGTAACCCCCTTTTGTTTTGTTATCTTCATTGCGTATTGTTATTGTTGAGTAATATCTGCAGATAAATTACGAGATACTTGATGGCTGAGCATAATCAGTTATGCATGTGCGACATTTGCCAGGTACTAGTAGAATAGTCTAGTTGTAGGCAAGACTATGAAGATAACCAGTTGAATATGCGCTAGATAAATATATGCGACATCTAGATTGTAGACTGCTCTAGAAAGTTGTAGGCAAGACTATAAGCGACAAAGTGATTGTTCTCGATAGTTATAGGCATGATTAGCCAGAATGTTCAAATTCGTCATATCTCGCTATATAAACCCCTGACAGAGTGAGCTGTTAAGTCAGTCGTTAGCTAAAAGTCAAACAGGACACATCATAGAGCAAATAAGTGAAACCTATCAGTTAAGCAAATAAATTGTAGATTGTCGTTATTTGAAAATAACTGTGTTTTTATTATCGGGTTATTAAACACGCCTCAGTATAAAAACGTAACAGTATTGTTACGAATTTGATAATTATAGATTTAAGTTTATTTAAATTAGTTTCCGTTAATTTAAAATTGTAACGATAAAACTTCGTTATCACTTCTTGAAATCGTCTATTCATTTTCTGGTATTTTCCTAAATTTCTTTTATGTTCGTTTGTTTGCTTATTTTCATATCGAAATGTTAGTTCTTACTCTCTTAGTATAACAACCCATTTGCTTTGTTATTTTGCATTCTCATTGTCTATTGTCATTGTTATTGTTAGCATATATCTATGTGAGTGTATATGTGCTTGGCAGCCACCAGATGAATAACTTAATGGTCGTAGAATCTTCTAGCGTTGTCAAAGAATGTTCTGGCGTTGCCAAAATATCGTAGTGCTGGCAGAATATTCTCGCATTGCCAGACCGTCATATATAAAAGCGCTCGCATGCTCGCATTAGTGTAAAGTCATAGTAAATAAATTGTAGATTAACGTTATTGAAACGAATTGACGGGTAATTAAAAACGCCTAAATATAAAAACGTAACAATTGGTCTCGGAAGTGAAATAACGAAAAAAATCTACAATGAAGTTTAACGGCGCAGTATTGATATCGAGATATATGAGTTCGATTATAAGGAAGATCTTGACGAATCAGTAGTAGCCAGCGCCTTGGAAACTCCATCTGTAGCTTCTAATGTTGTTGGTTGCATATCGATTGTCAATATTTTGAGCAAAATGATGGAAGAAAATTCTCTAAAAATGCAAGAGAATTCTAGATGGATAAAATGATGGAGCAAAATTCTCGAAAAATAGAAGAAAACTCTGGAAAATTAGAAGAAAAATTTGACGAAAATTCAAGAAAAATGGATGTAAATTGTAAAATTTTCAATAAGAAACTTCAAGAAATTTCTGAAAACATGGAGAAACGTGATAAGAAAATTCTTTCTGTGGACGAGAAAATTATGGTTCACGATGATAAGTTTCTACACATTGAGAAAAAAAAAATGTCAGAGCTGGAAATTAAAGGTGGTCCGTCAAGTCTAAAGTCTACAGAAATAAGCCAGCAACTATTCCAGCTTTGGAAGACAACATTTCCGAAGAAATTCGGGCTATTCCGGCCGAAATGCTCGAAAAAGTTGCCCAAAATTGGACTTTCCGAATGGACCACCTAAGACGCAGCCGCGGTCAACATTTAAATGAAATTATCTTCAAAAAGTAAATGTCATGGACCAATCTAACGTTTCAAATAAAGAACCGATGAGATTTTGCAAATTTTATGCGTTTTTTTTTAAAAAAAAGTTATCAAGCTCTTAACAAATCACCCTTTAGTACTTTCCAAAACATCTTTTGTGTTCTTTCTCAATCGTTTATTGTAAAGTAACCCCCTTTTGTTTTGTTATCTTCATTGCGTATTGTTATTGTTGAGTAATATCTGCAGATAAATTACGAGATACTTGATGGCTGAGCATAATCAGTTATGCATGTGCGACATTTGCCAGGTACTAGTAGAATAGTCTAGTTGTAGGCAAGACTATGAAGATAACCAGTTGAATATGCGCTAGATAAATATATGCGACATCTAGATTGTAGACTGCTCTAGAAAGTTGTAGGCAAGACTATAAGCGACAAAGTGATTGTTCTCGATAGTTATAGACATGATTAGCCAGAATGTTCAAATTCGTCATATCTCGCTATATAAACCCCTGACAGAGTGAGCTGTTAAGTCAGTCGTTAGCTAAAAGTCAAACAGGACACATCATAGAGCAAATAAGTGAAACCTATCAGTTAAGCAAATAAATTGTAGATTGTCGTTATTTGAAAATAACTGTGTTTTTATTATCGGGTTATTAAACACGCCTCAGTATAAAAACGTAACAGTATTGTTACGAATTTGATAATTATAGATTTAAGTTTATTTAAATTAGTTTCCGTTAATTTAAAATTGTAACGATAAAACTTCGTTATCACTTCTTGGAATCGTCTATTCATTTTCTGGTATTTTCCTAAATTTCTTTTATGTTCGTTTGTTTGCTTATTTTCATATCGAAATGTTAGTTCTTACTCTCTTAGTATAATAACCCATTTGCTTTGTTATTTTGCATTCTCATTGTCTATTGTCATTGTTATTGTTAGCATATATCTATGTGAGTGTATATGTGCTTGGCAGCCACCAGATGAATAACTTAATGGTCGTAGAATCTTCTAGCGTTGTCAAAGAATGTTCTGGCGTTGCCAGAATATCGTAGTGCTGGCAGAATATTCTCGCATTGCCAGACCGTCATATATAAAAGCGCTCGCATGCTCGCATTAGTGTAAAGTCATAGTAAATAAATTGTAGATTAACGTTATTGAAACGAATTGACGGGTAATTAAAAACGCCTAAATATAAAAACGTAACAATTGGTCTCGGAAGTGAAATAACGAAAAAAATCTACAATGAAGTTTAACGGCGCAGTATTGATATCGAGATATATGAGTTCGATTATAAGGAAGATCTTGACGAATCAGTAGTAGCCAGCGCCTTGGAAACTCCATCTGTAGCTTCTAATGTTGTTGGTTGCATATCGATTGTCAATATTTTGAGCAAAATGATGGAAGAAAATTCTCTAAAAATGCAAGAGAATTCTAGATGGATAAAATGACGGAGCAAAATTCTCGAAAAATAGAAGAAAACTCTGGAAAATTAGAAGAAAAATTTGACGAAAATTCAAGAAAAATGGATGTAAATTGTAAAATTTTCAATAAGAAAGAAATTTCTGAAAACATGGAGAAACGTGATAAGAAAATTCTTTCTGTGGACGAGAAAATTATGGTTCACGATGATAAGTTTCTACACATTGAGAAAAAAAAATGTCAGAGCTGGAAATTAAAGGTGGTCCGTCAAGTCTAAAGTCTACAGAAATAAGCCAGCAACTATTCCAGCTTTGGAAGACAACATTTCCGAAGAAATTCGGGCTATTCCGGCCGAAATGCTCGAAAAAGTTGCCCAAAATTGGACTTTCCGAATGGACCACCTAAGACGCAGCCGCGGTCAACATTTAAATGAAATTATCTTCAAAAAGTAAATGTCATGGACCAATCTAACGTTTCAAATAAAGAACCGATGAGATTTTGCAAATTTTATGCGTTTTTTTTTTAAAAAAGTTATCAAGCTCTTAACAAATCACCCTTTAGTACTTTCCAAAACATCTTTTGTGTTCTTTCTCAATCGTTTATTGTAAAGTAACCCCCTTTTGTTTTGTTATCTTCATTGCGTATTGTTATTGTTGAGTAATATCTGCAGATAAATTACGAGATACTTGATGGCTGAGCATAATCAGTTATGCATGTGCGACATTTGCCAGGTACTAGTAGAATAGTCTAGTTGTAGGCAAGACTATGAAGATAACCAGTTGAATATGCGCTAGATAAATATATGCGACATCTAGATTGTAGACTGCTCTAGAAAGTTGTAGGCAAGACTATAAGCGACAAAGTGATTGTTCTCGATAGTTATAGGCATGATTAGCCAGAATGTTCAAATTCGTCATATCTCGCTATATAAACCCCTGACAGAGTGAGCTGTTAAGTCAGTCGTTAGCTAAAAGTCAAACAGGACACATCATAGAGCAAATAAGTGAAACCTATCAGTTAAGCAAATAAATTGTAGATTGTCGTTATTTGAAAATAACTGTGTTTTTATTATCGGGTTATTAAACACGCCTCAGTATAAAAACGTAACAGTATTGTTACGAATTTGATAATTATAGATTTAAGTTTATTTAAATTAGTTTCCGTTAATTTAAAATTGTAACGATAAAACTTCGTTATCACTTCTTGGAATCGTCTATTCATTTTCTGGTATTTTCCTAAATTTCTTTTATGTTCGTTTGTTTGCTTATTTTCATATCGAAATGTTAGTTCTTACTCTCTTAGTATAACAACCCATTTGCTTTGTTATTTTGCATTCTCATTGTCTATTGTCATTGTTATTGTTAGCATATATCTATGTGAGTGTATATGTGCTTGGCAGCCACCAGATGAATAACTTAATGGTCGTAGAATCTTCTAGCGTTGTCAAAGAATGTTCTGGCGTTGCCAGAATATCGTAGTGCTGGCAGAATATTCTCGCATTGCCAGACCGTCATATATAAAAGCGCTCGCATGCTCGCATTAGTGTAAAGTCATAGTAAATAAATTGTAGATTAACGTTATTGAAACGAATTGACGGGTAATTAAAAACGCCTAAATATAAAAACGTAACAATTGGTCTCGGAAGTGAAATAACGAAAAAAATCTACAATGAAGTTTAACGGCGCAGTATTGATATCGAGATATATGAGTTCGATTATAAGGAAGATCTTGACGAATCAGTAGTAGCCAGCGCCTTGGAAACTCCATCTGTAGCTTCTAATGTTGTTGGTTGCATATCGATTGTCAATATTTTGAGCAAAATGATGGAAGAAAATTCTCTAAAAATGCAAGAGAATTCTAGATGGATAAAATGATGGAGCAAAATTCTCGAAAAATAGAAGAAAACTCTGGAAAATTAGAAGAAAAATTTGACGAAAATTCAAGAAAAATGGATGTAAATTGTAAAATTTTCAATAAGAAACTTCAAGAAATTTCTGAAAACATGGAGAAACGTGATAAGAAAATTCTTTCTGTGGACGAGAAAATTATGGTTCACGATGATAAGTTTCTACACATTGAGAAAAAAAAATGTCAGAGCTGGAAATTAAAGGTGGTCCAGTGCGCGTTATCGAGGGCTCGAAAACCAAACCTCCTGTCTTCGATGGCTCAACTTCATTTGATGTATTCAAATTCCAATTCGAAATGGTTGCTTCTAGAAATTTATGGAACGACAATGACAAAGCAATTGGACTTCTATTGGCATTAAAGGGCAATGCCGCTGATGTGATACAAAGCATTCCCGCTGCTTCTAGAAATAATTATAATGAAGTAATAGCGGCACTTCTACGTAAGTACGGCGGAGAACATAAATAAGACATCTTCAGAATGGAATTAAGAGGAAGAGTTCAGAAGTCAAATGAGATTCTACAAGACTTTGCAACAGAGGTTGAGGGGTTGGTGCTTTTGACATATCCAGGAGAAAGTCATCCACCGCATCAAGATCGAGACCTTTGTGAATGGATTTAGAGACCCTGATATAAAATGTGCAACATATGCGTCACAAAATGCTACATTCGGAGAAAAAGTAACATTTGCACAAGAAACTGCGAGATTGTTGGCACGACCTCAAATTCACAAGGTACGCAGAGTGGAGACCGAGCAAGATGAATCAAAAGTTAAAAGAACATGGTCACCACCTACAATGTTTCGATTTTTTTGAATTTCGTCGTCGAAAAAGGACGCCACTTGAGAAAAGAAAACTCAAAATTAACTTTATTTGTTGGTTTTTATTTATTTATAAATGAAATCATTCTTTATTTGTATTTATAATGTCGTACAAGCAAACATCACATAGTTTTACACACTCTATTTTGGTTCAATTTCAACAATAAGTAATCATTCCATATTTACTTCGTACCCATCAAATGTACCAATGCATACATCAAGTAATTGCAAAAAAATAAATTATACCATAGTTCGAGTTTAGCCGCTAAAATCGTAATTTTTTCACGATTACTTTTCTTTAATAATCCATTTTAAGGAATACAAACTTTGTGAAAATTTGCTTTGGGCTTTTCCCCATCAAGTTATAAAAAAATTTGCAACAAATATGTATACTTTTATGCCTTTTTCTTACTGATTTAGTTTTCACTTTAGCGATTTTAGCGGCTAAACTCGAACTTAGTACCCACCTTAATGAATGAAAGAAGTTTTGGGCAATCAATACTTCCATTAATGATACCATGTAAAAACATTAGGGAGGAAATATCTCTCCTAGAGATATTTCCTACGTTTCTCCGAAAAACGAATATCTTCATCTATCTTTGTAAATAAGGTTTCCAATCCAGGGATGTTAACTTATTTATGCGAAATAATAAACCTGCCTATTTTTTCGTGCGAAAAAAGGGTTGTATAAATATATGTTTGAAAATGGTCAAAACTAAAATTACGCATTTATTCCGCGCTAACGTTTTTTATATGGAGTATAACAGTTTTTCGTGCGAAAATGTGATCTTAGTACTAAGATTAACACTTGAGAATTTATTACTAAAGCCTAGTACTAAGATCACGTTTTCGCACGAAAAACCGTTATACTATTATATATGTTATACTGTTATATAAAATGTCTGTTTTCTGTTAAGAACGCGATTTTCTCAACTTGAATATTACCCTAATCCTTTGAAAAATGATTGTAACTTAGCATTTTTCAAACGTTTGTGTATATTGGGCATTATTTTTATTCTACCATATAGTACTAGTACATAATAATAAATTTGAAAATGAAGAATAATGACTATTTATTTTACAAATAAATTTGGATTTAAAAAACTAATTTTACAATGCCGCATTTTATTTTTTGGAACATAGCAATTAATTCTGGTGGTTTCATTCGTTGCTACCACAGTACTATACATGTAGGTTGAAGTGCTAATGCTTATTTTGCAACATCAATTGCAGTGATTCCATTTGTTTACATTTTGTTTTGTGTTTACTATCCTGATGCCCTGTACAAATTGCTAACATTTGTGTTTAATACTACGTTTCCACTAGGCACGAAATCCTCGTGATATATTTGAGAAATTTGTATGTTGGCCAAAAACGAAAGGAACTCAAACTTATCTTATGTCAAAAGTAAGTAATCAATACCTCAACGGCTAATTTTATGTTAAAATCGCAGTATTAAACGTGAACTGAAACAACAAACAGCTGTTAAATCCTCAAATCAACAAAATCTCGTTATTTTGCCAGTCCGAAAACTTGAGATTTGTAAAGAGATTTGAGTTCGAAATAGCGAGATTCCGTACCTAGTGCGAACGTAGTATAAATTTCATGTTATATACATTATTTATCTTCTGCCATCTTGTCATGTGCGAGGGAACCATCACCGCCATCTGTTGAGTGGTAGTAGCAGGGTACTAGAAATCATAATTTACATCTCTGGTAGTTGACACTTTGTTTTTTTATTTGCTTTATTTTCCTTGCATAAGATGTAGGAGGCTCAAAATGGTGACCACTGGAATTGATGGTCAACGAATACAGAAACGGGGAACTTGAATGGCGGCATGAAAAGAGAAAAGGTTTCTTTTGCTTTTGCTATAGGAGCTGAGCTGGTGTGGAATATAAATATTGTTACGAATTATATATTTCTAAATTTAAGTTTATTTAAATTAGTTTCCGGTAATTTAAAATTTCAAATTGTAACGATTCATGAGTAACGTCATCACTTGTCAAAATCGTATCTTTATATTCTAGTACTTTCTAAAACATATTTTGTGGTCTTTCTCAATCGTTTATTGTAAAGTAACCCCCTTTTGTTTTGTTATCTTCATTGCGTATTGTTATTGTTGAGTAATATGAGCATAATCATCTGCAGATAAATTACGAGATACTTGATGGCTGAGCATAATCAGTTATGCATGTGCGACATCTGCCAGGTACTAGTAGAATAGTCTAGTTGGTTGTAGGCAATACTATGAAGATAACCAGTTGAATATGCGCTAGATAAATATATGCGACATCTAGATTGTAGACTGCTCTAGAAAGTTGTAGGCAAGACTATAAGCGACAAAGTGATTGTTCTCAATAGTTATAGGCATGATTAGCCAGAATGTTCAAATTCGTCATATCTCGCTATATAAACCCCTGACAGAGTGAGCTGTTAAGTCAGTCGTTAGATAAAAGTCAAACAGGACACATCATAGAGCAAATAAGTGAAACCATCAGTTAAGCAAATAAATTGTAGATTGTCGTTATTTGAAAATAACTATGTTTTTATTATCGGGTTATTAAACACGCCTCAGTATAAAAACGTAACAGTATTGTTACGAATTTGATAATTATAGATTTAAGTTTATTTAAATTAGTTTCCGTTAATTTAAAATTTCAAATTGTAACGATAAAATTTCGTTATCACTTCTTGGAATCATCTATTCATTTTCTGATATTTTCCTAAATTTCTTTTATGTTCGTTTGTTTGCTTATTTTCATATCAAAATGTTAGTTCTTACTCTCTTACCCCCATTTTCATGAAGCTCCGTTAGTGCTACGTTAGCTAACGAACTTTTAAACCGTGATATCTACATATCTGTCATTTTGCGTATATATTCCAAATGTCAGTTAGAAACTTAACTGTTGAAAATTTTTCAGTTAAAGTTAACCGGAGAAAAGTTATTTCCATTTTTCTTTCTGTTAACAGGCAGTTAAAGCCTAACGGAGCTACATGATAATGGCCGTTAGTATAACAACCCCTTTGCTTTGTTATTTTGCATTCTCATTGTCTATTGTTATTGTTATTGATATATGCTATAGATATATATGCTAAATCTATGTGAGTGTATATGTGTTTGGTAGCCACCAGATGAATAACTTAATGGTCGTAGAATCTTCTAGCGCTGTCAAAGAATGTTCTGGCGTTGCCAGAATATTGTAGTGCTGGCAGAATATTGCTCGAGTCAGTCTTAATTAAAGCGTCAAACGAATAACATCAGTGTGAACGAATTGTAAAGTGAATTAGAGTAAATTCATAGTAAATAAATTGTAGATTAACGTTATTGAAACGACCAGTATTTTAATTGACAGGTAATTAAAAACGCCTAAATATAAAACCGTAACAATTGGTGTCGGAAGTGAAATGACGAAAAAAAATCTACAATGAAGTTTAATCAGCTTCGAGTGGAAGACTTGAAGAAGGAATTGAGCAAAATGGAGCAGCAGACTACAGGAAGTAAGGCTCAATTACAAAAGCGACTACTGGAAGAGTTCGAACGGCGAAAATTCAAGAAAAATGGATGTAAATTGTAGAATTCTCAATAAGAAATTTCAAGAAATTTCAGAAAGCATGGAGAAACGTGTGGAACAGATAGAAAACCAAATTGGCGAATTGGATAAGAAAATTCTTTCTGTGGACGAGAAAATTATGGTTCACGATGATAAGTTTCTACACATTGAGAAAAAAAATGTCAGAACTGGAAATTAAAGGTGGTCCAGTGCGCGTTATCGAGGGCTCGAAAGCCAAACCTCCGTCTTCGATGGCTCAATTTCATTTGATGTATTCAAATTCCAATTCGAAATGGTTGCTTCTAGAAATTCATGGAACGACAATGACAAAGCAATTGGACTTCTATTGGCATTAAAGGGCAATGCCGCTGATGTGATACAAAGCATTCCCGCTGCTTCTAGAAATAATTATAATGAAGTAATAGCGGCACTTCAACGTAAGTACGGCGGAGAACATATATAAGACATCTTCAGAATGGAATTAAGAGGAAGAGTTCAGAAGTGAAATGAGATTCTACATGACTTTGCAACAGAGGTTGAGGGGTTGGTGCTTTTGACAAATCCAGGAGAAAGTCATCCACTTGTGGACCGCATCAAGATCGAGACCTTTGTGAATGGATTTAGAGACCCTGATATAAAATGTGCAACATATGCGTCACAAAATGCTACATTCGGAGAAACAGTAGCATTTGCACAAGAAACTGCGAGATTGTTGGCACGACCTCAAATTCACAAGGTACGCAGAGTGGAGACCGAGCAAGATGAATCAATGTCGATGCGATGCCGAGAATACACCTGTCAGATGTTTGACAACGAGCCAGTTAGAGTCTATACCACCGAATGCCGAAGCAATTATATGGGTTTCTATGAATGGAGATTGTGAAGTCGGCCAATTGTGAGTTGTTAAACCAGCAGAAAACAAAAGCAACAACATCTTGAAAAACGTTATACAGCAATTGTCAGCCGCTGGTTTACGCATTAACGTAAAGAAATGCTCCCTTTTCCAGCGGGAAGTTAAATACCTGGGTCATCATGTGACTGCAGAGGGCATATCCACTGATGAAGACAAAATCCAAGCTGTCAGAGATTGGCCACGACCCCGAAATCTACACGAATTAAGAAGCTTCCTTGGGTTATGTACATATTACCGACGACTCGTCCCAAACTTCGCCAGCATCACCGCTAGTCTCCATAAATTGACGCAAAAAGGTCAGAAGTTCCAGTGGAGCGACGAACAGGAGGATTCATTCCAACATTTAAAAGAACTTTTATGTTCAGCTCCTGTTCTAGCGTATCCTATTTTGGTTACAGATGCTAGCGCGCATGGTATTGGAGGTGTGCTATCTCAACAGATAGACGGCAAGGAGAAGGTTATCGGATATTTCAGCCGAAAGTTGTCCAAGCCCGACAAGAACTACTGTGTAACGCGACGAGAGCTGCTAGCCATCATAGAGAGTGTAGAACATTATCATAAATATTTGTATGGACAACACTTCCCAGTAAGAAAGACATCGCAGCCGAAAGTCGACTTATGAAATCATACTGGGCTCAATGGAATAGTTTAGTTCTAGTCAATGGATCCCTGCAACGTAAATGGGAAAGCGAAGATGGCAAGAGCAGCCGAAATTTGATCATTGTACCGGATTCCAAAATAAGAGACGTTTTGGCGGAGTTCCATAATGGTCCCAGTGGAGGTCATCTGGGAATAACCAAAACAACCGAGAAAGTGAAGCAACGATTCTACTGGGTTGGAATGGGTAGCCAATTGCGAGAAGTTCATGAAGGCGAAAGGTCCAACAAGGAAAAGTCGAGGTCCTATGCAAGAGTATAGACCAGGAGCCCCGTTTGAAAGAATAGCAATGGACGTGGCAGGCCCTTTCCCAGTAAGTGATTCTGGAAACCGTTATGTCCTTGTGGTCATGAATTACTTCAGCAAATGGCCGGAGGTGTATGCAATTCCAAACCAAGAGGCAAAAACGATTGTGGATGTGGTCAACAAATACAAAAGTTTTTGCTGTCCTATAGATCTGCCATTCATGATTCCACCTCTCGAACACCGGCCAATGTTCTATTCAGAAATGAGTTGAAGTTGCCGGGAGATCTGATATTCGGCGCTAAACCTAATGAGCTCGCCATGGAAGAAAACAGAAACGACATCCCAAACACTTTCGGTGAAGTTCACGAATCAGTGCGCAACAAAATAAAAATGGTCAGCAACAGAATGAAGGCGAGATACGATCGTGCTGTAAATACTAGGGCTTCCAAGAAGAAGAATTGGTTCTGCTATTTAACCCGCAACGAAAGAAAGGATTGTGTCCTAAACTGCAAACACAGTGGGAAGGCCCATAAAAAGTCATCAAGAAGATCAATTATGTTGTATATTTCTTTTATGTTCTTTTGTTTGCTTATTTTCATATCGAACTGCTTTGTTATTTTGCATTCTCATTTCATCTCATTGTCTATTGTCATTGTTATTGTTAGCATATATCTCTGTGAGTGTATATGTGTTTGGCAGCCACCAGATGAATAACTTAATGGTGGTAGATTCTTCTAGCGTTGTCAAAGAATGTTCTGGCGTTGCCAGAATATTGTAGTGCTGCCAGAGTATTCTCGCATTGCCAGACTGCTGCTAACGAGTCAGTCTGAAGTAAAGCGTCAAACGAGTAAAATCAGTGTGAACGAATTGTAAAGTGAATTAGTGTCAAGTCATAGTAAATAAATTGTAGATTAACGTTATTGAAACGAACAGTATTTTAATTGACGGGTAATTAAAAACGCCTAAATATAAAAACGTAACAGTATGTAAAGGGTGATTCTTTTGAGGTTAGGATTTTCATGCATTAGTATTTGACAGATCACGTGGGATTTCAGACATGGTGTCAAAGAGAAGGATGCTCAGTATGCTTTGACATTTCATCATGAATAGACTTACTAACGAGCAACGCTTGCAAATCATTGAATTTTATTACCAAAATCAGTGGCAAAAAATCCGCTTTTTTATCGACAAATTTTGTTCAGCGATGAGGCTCATTTCTGGTTGAATGGCTACGTAAATAAGCAAAATTGCCGCATTTGGAGTGAAGAGCAACCAGAAGCCGTTCAAGAACTGCCCATGCATCCCGAAAAATGCACTGTTTGGTGTGGTTTGTACGCTGGTGGAATCATTGGACCGTATTTTTTCAAAGATGCTGTTGGACGCAACGTTACGGTGAATGGCGATCGCTATCGTTCGATGCTAACAAACTTTTTGTTGCCAAAAATGGAAGAACTGAACTTGGTTGACATGTGGTTTCAACAAGATGGCGCTACATGCCACACAGCTCGCGATTCTATGGCCATTTTGAGGGAAAACTTCGGAGAACAATTCATCTCAAGAAATGGACCGGTAAGTTGGCCACCAAGATCATGCGATTTGACGCCTTTAGACTATTTTTTGTGGGGCTACGTCAAGTCTAAAGTCTACAGAAATAAGCCAGCAACTATTCCAGCTTTGGAAGACAACATTTCCGAAGAAATTCGGGCTATTCCGGCCGAAATGCTCGAAAAAGTTGCCCAAAATTGGACTTTCCGAATGGACCACCTAAGACGCAGCCGCGGTCAACATTTAAATGAAATTATCTTCAAAAAGTAAATGTCATGGACCAATCTAACGTTTCAAATAAAGAACCGATGAGATTTTGCAAATTTTATGCGTTTTTTTTTTAAAAAAAGTTATCAAGCTCTTAACAAATCACCCTTTAGATATACAGTCAGCAAAAAAAAAGTTGTACACCAATCAATCAATCGAGTAAATATATATGTCTTACACCTAAATTAGCTAACATCGTCATTTTTTCACGATTAATTTTCTTTAATACTTTATTGAAAGGAATACAAAATTTGTGAAAATTTGCTTTGTGCTATTCCCCATCGAGTTATAATAATATCTGCAACAAATATGTATAATTTTGTGCCTTTTTTACTGATTTAGTTTTCATTTTAGCAGCTAAACTCGAACTTAGTACTCACCTTTAAGGTGGGTATTAAGTTCGAGTTTAGCTGCTAAAATCGTCAGTTTTTCACGATTACTTTTCTTTATTAATCCATTTTAAGGAATACAAACTTTGTGAAAATTTGCTTTGTACTATTCCCCATCGAGTTATAATAACATTTGCAACAAATATATATAATTTTTGCCTTTTGTTACTGATTTAGTTTTCACTTTAGCGGCTAAACTCGAACTTAATACTCACCTTTAACTCGAACTTAAGTCCCACCTTTATGGTTAGGTGGGTCTTAAGTTCGAATATCTTCATCTATCTCCGTAAATAGGATCTCAACCCCAGGGATATTACCTTATTTATGCGAAATAATATCCTTGCCTATTTTTTCGTGCGAAAAATCCAGGGTTGTATAAATATGTGCTTTAAAATGCTCAAAACAATGATTTCGCATTTATTCCGCGCTACCGTTAATTAATAATTTTCGAAACACTGCATATAATAAGTCGTAAATTGTGGACGACATCAAAATAGTATTCTTATAATAAAAAGTTGCTTGCGCTTTACACAAAATGCAGGACACTCACACAAGAGGTGTTTAATTGATTATTTTTCCTCCGCATCATGACAGCTCATACAATAGTCATTATACTTCGCGCCAATAGTTTTTGCAAAATCGCCTATCAGGCAGCGACCCGTTATAGCAGATATCAGGAGTGATATCTGACGTCTCGAGAACATTAGCATATCTAGTGTGCGGTTTAAGTTGAAATGGGGCCACATTTGCTTGGTGTCGTTACAACCCTTGCAATTTTCCCATCGAACATTTGTCATCATAACAGCCTTCTCACGCAGCATGAGCTTGCATGTAGTTGGGGGCATACCAACAAATTCTAGTTCCCCTGGAATATGTAAGGTAGTCCCTAGCCTTGCCAACTCATCCGCTTCGCAGTTCCCCGGTATGTTCCTATGGCCAGGCACCCATATTAGGTGAATAGTGTACTGCTCAGCCATCTCATTGAGAGATTTGCGGCAGTCGATGGCCGTTTTCGAGTTGAGGAACACAGAGTCCAAGGATTTTATTGCAGGTTGACTGTCTGAGTATATATTAATGCCCACATTTTTTGGAACATTACTTCTCAGCCAATTCGCCACCTCTCTTATTGCTAATATTTCAGCCTGAAAAACACTACAGTGATTAGGTAATCTTTTGCTATTCGAAGTTCCAGATCATTAGAATATACTCCGAACCCCACTTGTCCATCCAATTTGGAGCCATCAGTGTAGAAATCTATATATTCTTTATTCCCCGGGGTCTGTGTGCACCACGCCTCACTGTTGGGGATTAGAGTCTCATACTTTTTGTCGAAAAGTGGACTCGCCAAAGTGTAATCCACTACGTTAGGCACATCTGGCATTATTTTGTGGACAGAACTGTGGCCGTAACCTTTTTCCGAACACAGCGATAGTTCGCGCAACCGCACAGCCGATGTTGGAGCTGACTGTTTGGCCAAAATGTCTAAAGGCAATAGATGCAGCATGACATTAAGGGAATTTGTTCCTGTCTTGCTGAATCCGCCTGAAATACACAAACACGCCATACGCTGAACTTTATCTAAACAAGTCGGTTTCTGAAGTGCCGGCCACCAGATTACAACACCATATAGCATTATAGGTCTAACCACTGCCGTGTATAGCCAATGCACAATTTTTGGTTTTAGTCCCCACTTTTTTCCTATTGCCTTTTTGCACGAGTACAAAGCTACAGTTGCCTTTCTCGCCCTTTCTTCAATATTAAGCTCAAAGTTTAGCTTCCTGTAGAAAATAACGCCAAGGTATTTTGCACAATCACCAAAGGGAATTTCAATACCCCTAAGGAAATAGGCCTAACCGTGGGAGTTTTGCGATCTTTGCAGTACATGACTAATTCTGTGTTTGCAGGATTTACCCCAAGACCATTGTCTTTCGCCCATTTCTCAGTCATCCGGAGGGCCCTCTGAATAATATCTCTGATTGTGGATGGGAATTTTCCCTTGACTGCCAGAGCCACATCATCTCCGTATGCCACCACTTTTATCCTTTCTTTTTCTAGAGTAACCAGAAGGCTATTTATAGCAACATTCCAAAGAACAGGTGATAGAACTCCTCCTTGGGGAGTGCCTCTGTTCACATACCTTTGTATGTTTGCTTGTCCTAGTGTGGCTGAAATACGTCTCTTCATTAGCAGTTCGTCTAACAGCCTGAGTATACATGAATCAACATTCAGAGTTGTCAGTCCATTTAATATCGAGCTCGGATGGAAATTATTGAACGCCCCTTCGATGTCTAGAAACGCCACGATTGTGTATTCTTTGACAGATAGTGAGCTTTCAATAAAGCTGACTAGTTCATGTAGTGCGGTCTCAGTAGACCTGCGCTTCGAGTATGCATGCTGTCGTTTCGAGAACAAACTTGAATCGATGCTAGTTCTAAGATAAATAAATATCATCCTCTCCAGAGTCTTAAGTAGGAATGAGGATAAGCTGATTGGTCGGAAATCCTTCGCCCTCGAGTGAGAGGCTTTTCCCGCTTTCGGTATGAAAACGACTTTTGTTTCCCTCCACTTTCCTGGGATACATGATAAGTTGATACATCCTTTATATATCACCGACAACCAGGGGATAATTTTGTCAGTTACAGCTTGTAACTCCGCCGGAGTAATTCCATCAGGTCCGGGGGATTTGAATGGTCCAAAGCTATTTAGCGCCCATCTTATTCTAGTTTCCGATACAATTTCCTCGACAGGAAACGACCGCTGAGCAAATGTGGCACCGCCAGTACATGGTTCAACCGTCTGATTTCCAGGAAAATGTGTGTCCAATAGTACCTCCAGTGTCTCCTCCTCCTGCCCTTCGAGTATGCATGCTGTCGTTTCGAGAACAAACTTGAATCGATGCTAGTTCTAAGATAAATATCTATCATCCTCTCCAGAGTCTTAAGTAGGAATGTGGATAAGCTGATTGGTCGGAAATCCTTCCCATACAATTTCCTCGACAGGAAACGACCGCTGAGCAACTGTGGCACCCCCAGTACATGGTTCAACCATCTGATTTCCAGGAAAATGTGTGTCCAATAGTACCTCCAGTGTCTCCTCACTGGACGTTGTCCAATTGCCCTCCGATGTTTTAATGAAACCTGGAGCGGAGTTGGTGGATGCTAGAACCTTCCGTAGTCTGGAAGCCTCGGACGTATTCTCAATACTGCTGCAGTAATCATTCCAAGAGTTATGCTGAGCCTTTCTCAGTTCTCGCTTGTATCCTCTCAGATTCTTCTTGTAAGCGTCCCAGTCCTCAGGGGCTCTGGTGGACTTTGCCTTGTTAAAGAGCTTCCTGCAGGATTTCCTCATATTACTTAATTCCGTAGACCACCATGGTGGTCGATGTTTCCCCCTTGGCTTTCCTCTAGGGCATGCAGCTTTCAGTGAGATGTTGTTGAAGGCCTTAGTAATCCGCTCCACTGCGTGTTCGATATCTTGCACATTTCTCATATTTGTCTCTGTTATTTCCGGTATCATCATATTGAACGATTCCCTATACCTATTCCAGTCAGCTTTCCTAACATTTGGCGGAAATATGGTCTTGGTGATATGAACATCAAATTTGAAACTGATGTAGCGATGATCTGAGAAGCTGTGTTCACTTAAAACCTGCCACTCAGATATCATTTCATTCAGTTTTTGCGAAGCCAAGGTGATGTCCAAAACCTCTTGCCTGTTTTTAGTGACAAAGGTTGGGGCATCTCCCTTGTTGCAAACTACCAGATTAGTACGCAAAATAAACTCTATTAGCGACTCTCCCCTAGCATTAGTATCACTACTTCCCCATATACTATGATGTGCATTCGCATCGCATGCCATAATGAGTTTTGTCTTTGTTTTCAGTGACTCCTCAACTAAGGTCTTAACGGCATATGGAGGCATCTCCCTGTCATGTCCCATGTAGACCGAAGATACCCAATATTTGCATTTGGCTATTTCTAAACTGGCAACGACAGTGTCTGTATTGCACATTGAAGGAAGCAGAAACAAGTTGAGCTCGTTTTTAGCAATTATACAGGCTCGATTTACATCATTACCAGTATACTGCAATAGTTTGAACCCCGGAGTACTTAATTCACATATTTTGTTTCTATAAGCATATGGTTCTTGAATAAGAACTATATCTAAGTCCCCTTTCATCAGGAGAACTTTTAAGGCAGCACATGCAGCCTTACAATGATGAAGATTTATCTGGAGGATCCGTAGGACCATCGAGATTTTCAACAACCGTCACATCAGCCGCTTCAGTCGAGTCATCAAGAATGTTCTCTTCAGAGATCTCGGTGACTCTCGCAATAACCATAGGTTCAACTTTGGTGAGTTCTGAGGCAATAGAAACCTTCTCTCGCATACGGTGTCTATCCATGTCTTCAACTTTGGTATCTCCCTCGACTTCGCAAGAGGATCCGCTTACTTCTGATTCAGACAGAGGCTTGTCCATTTCTGAATCCTTTAGCTGATCGTTTTTATATACCTTCATTTGGATATAATGAAAGCCATAACATACACGGCCCTGGGGCTTTGCTAGATGTGGCAAAGACTGCTAGATGTGGCAAACACTGCATGCCGTCTTGGTCCATCCACTTCATCCAAACGGCCAACCTTCCAATCAGCTGTTGGAAGATCTGGATTGCATCGTTTCAGTCTATTTAGAATGGATTCAGGGTCAGAAGGGTTTGCAGGTCTCCACGCATGTGCTTTAGGTCTAGCCGGTATGTCTTTCTTCTCGACTAACTCTAGAGCAGCTCCTTCCCAAACTTCACCAATTAGTATCAGAGCAGCTTTAAAACATTCTATAGACCTCTGGTCTTCAACGACTTCAGCGAAAAGCTTAAATCGTCCTTGATACCAACCAGCCTCTTGGTGTCGAGGATCTGGGCCGGGAAACTTTTCCAGCACCTGTGAGTAGACGCCAGACAAAGCATTCTCAATTTCCCCCCATTTTTGCTTTGGAACCATACCGTCCAATGCTCCTTTATTTATGATAGCCATCACAAGGCTGTCTTTAGCAACTGAGGCAAACGATCGTTATCCCTTTTTGAGGATGGCAGCTCATCCGGTGATCGTTCCCTTTTTCCAGCCTCAAGAATTCCTTGAGCCCATTTTAAGGAATCGCTTTGTTTAGCCGACAACGTGCTTTGGTCGATTGATCCTAATTTCTTTAGGATAAACAAAGCATTTCTGCGTTCCTTGAATCTCTTTCGTGAGGGATTACCTCCTTTTGATGCCGTTACCTTGGAAAAGGTTCGACTTGTCTACAGGTCGACTAATTGGGCCTAACTCTTGGTCATTGTCCAAATTTATAACTCCAGTCGATACCCGTCCACTGGGCCCTGAAGTTAGCAACCCAGTGGATGTCTTTGAATTTCTCTGCATGGTGGCCTAATATCCCACCACACTTGAAATTCGTAGTAGGTACGTATTACGATGATTTTATCCGCTATTAAAAAAACACGTCCGTTCCGTTCGACGGTTGAATTACAATTAATTCTGTAGGGTATCCATGGAGCTTATGGTCCGTCAGTATGGGTCAAGTTCGTAAGAATAATAGTTGCATATATTTTCCAAAGTTTTCTATTTTTTCTTTTCTTTTTCTCCTGGTTAGGCAATCCTCACAGCCTGGAGAAAAAATATTAATATTATCCAGTATAATGTCCATGGTACTTAATTGAATCCCTTGCCTGCCTAACCTGAACTTAATCTATTTGGGTTAGGACAAAAAAATGCAAAACTAGCTGATAACCACAAAGATGAGTATATATGTAAAACAATTGTCTATCTTTAGGTTAAATTATATTCTAACTTTTTTATTTAAAGAAATGCCGGTTAGTCAGTCTGTCTGTCGTGTAAATGGAGTCCGTCGGTGGTCATAAGCGGTATACATGCACAGGAAATAAACATATTCTTATCAAATTACAAAAGTATGTCAAGTCTGACGCAAGATCTGAGTTCAAGCGTCTATTTAATAAAATTAAACATCCCAGCAAAAAAACTTGGAAGTTGTTCCACAAACATTTCTTTTAAAGCCCATCCCAGAGTTTTTTCAATTTCCGATGCAGTCCTTTTGGACAAGTCTACAAACATTTCTTCTAAAGCGCATCATGGGATCCCCCAATAATTTTTTTCCACTTCCTATGCAGTCCTTTTGGACAAGATCACAAACATTTCTTCTAAAGCGCATCTTGGGATCCCCCAATGATTTTTTTCTACTTCAGATGCAGTCCTTGTGGACAAGTATTAGAAAGAACGCAATCAGGCTATTTGAAGTGCAAATTTTGTGCAATTAAATTTTACAAAAAAAAAAAAAATAGAAAACTAATAAAAAAACTAAAAAAATAGAAATTAATAAAAAAGTAAAAAAATAATAAATAATTGATTTTTAATGGAAAAAATATATTTAAACACAAAAATATATGCCGAAAATAAAAACGATGCATGACATAAAAAAAATAATTTTTTAGAAAAATATTTTATAAAAAAAAATTGCCGCTGGTGAGATTTGAACCGTTTCTTATTTTTTTTCGATCATACTAATAAAGAACACCTCGAGAAGCAATTAGAATGTTATTCCTTGGTGTCGTATTACGATAATATCACAAACATTTGAATTGACCTTTCGACGCTTTATGTTCAATGGCGTTTGTGGCTGAGTGTGCTAAGGAGTTCTGTTATGGTGCCAGCAAACCCAGGTTCAACCCCTGGTCGGAGCGAAAAAGTTTTTCAAATTGTAAAAATTATATAATAGGAAAATAATTGTGTAATAAAACATATGGATGAAAAAAAGTGAAATTGGTTGAAAAAAAACCAACCAACTTCTAAAGCAATGCAAAGGATTCAAAAAGGGAGTACTTCCGTCCTATGACAAGCTCATGTAAAATTCATTGGAGATGATCCAAGTTTGCACTACTTCCGGATCACAGATTGGGAATCCAAACTACTTTTTTGGAAGCTCTTTTTTTGCTGGGATATTAATAATGATCCATAGATCCATTAAATTAATCACATTCAACGTAAGGTCTCTTAATGACACTAGTCGACAGTTAGACTTGGCAAGCTTGTGGTTTCATAACAAGATAGACATCGGATTCATCCAGGAGTGTCACCTGCGAAGAAATAGAAAAGTTAGAATCAATGGATACAATATAATAACCGACAACTCACCTGTTGGTACAGCTGTGGCTATCAAAGATTGCATTAACTTCAGTAGAGTATATCTCAACAATACTGGAATGAATACTTGTCTTGTTCACATTGATTTCATAACATCTGGCATACGCAAGCGATACCTCGTTGGCTCTGTTTATATCCCATGTAACCATCCATCACAAACATTAGAATCTGATCTTAAAAAACTGTTACAATTTTGCAAATCTTTTGATGCCTTCGTCCTAGGAGGTGACTTAAACTCAAAAAATACATCTTGTGGTGACTCTAACGAGAACTGAAACGGCAGGACACTTCATTCTTGGCATGGTCATAATGTGATCGATATTATACGTATTTGTGATACATCTCCATCTTATCCAAATGGCAGTTCATTTCTCGATCATTTCCTTGTCAGCAACTGAAACGGCAGGACACTTCATTCTTGGCATGGTCATAATGTGATCGATATTATACGTATTTGTGATACATCTCCATCTTATCCAAATGGCAGTTCATTTCTCGATCATTTCCTTGTCAGCACACCGTAACCAAAACTACAAAATTCAAACTGTCCCAACATTTTCTGATCACGCTGGATTTGCAGTTTCATCAGGCCGGACCGCTTATGAGATCTCCTAGAACTGTTACTTCATACGCTGCCACAAATTGGGAAAATTTTCGTCACGATATTGATGACGCCATCTGCAGGCTAATTCCTATAACAAATAACAATCTTCAAAATCATGAAATTGATGAACTAATATCTGACTTCACCTTATCTTTCACGGCAATCCATAATACCCAATCACAGCAAACTGAAATTAAGGATGGAAACATTCCCCTCTCCGAAAGGACAAAAAAGCTCTTTAGATTGAAGTACTCCTGACAGAAAGATCTTAACAAAATGTTTCACCGTGCTGGAAGCAGGACATCCAGTGAGTATAAAATCTTGTCCAAACAAATTCAACTACTGAAAATAACAATAAAAGAGTCAGTAGCTAGAACAAGCTAATAAATTCTAAAATACATTGGGAAAAATAAACCCTGGTCCTTCCGCCTTCAAACAAATTTACCAAGTAATTGGGAAAAATAAATACCCCTTCTGCAATAAAATAACGCACAATGATAGCACCATTAGGTTAGGTTAAAGTGGCAGCCCGATTAAGATTCAGGCTCACTTAGACTATTCAGTCCATTGTGATACCACATTAACTAAAAGTACCTATTACATATGGGCACTTCTAGTTTTAACCGCTGAACCTTCTCGATTATTTTTCTTCGCTGAACCAACCAGATTGCTCCAAAACATTAGCAGACTGCTTAAGTTAACGTTTTCCAGATCCGCCAGTAATCTGAAGCTATATGCTCCTAAAAGTTGCTTGCGCTTTACACAAAATGCAGGACACTCACACAAGAGGTGTTTAATTGATTCTTTTTCCTCCGCATCATGACAGCTCATACAATAGTCATTATACTTCGCGCCAATAGTTTTTGCAAAATCGCCTATCAGGCAGCGACCCGTTATAGCAGATATCAGGAGTGATATCTGACGTCTCGAAAACGTTATCATATCTAGTGTGAGGTTTAAGTTGAAATGGGGCCACATTTGCTTGGTGTCGTTACAACCCTTTCAATTCTCCCATCGAACATTTGCCACCATAACAGCCTTCTCACGCAGCATGAGCTTGCAGGTACCTAGGGGCATACCAACAAATTCTAGTTCACCTGGAATATGTAAGGTAGTTCCTAACCTTGCTAACTCATCTGCTTGACAGTTCCCCAGTGTTCCTATGGCCAAGCACCCATATTAGGTTAATATTGTACTGCTCAGCCATCTCGTTGAGAGATTTGCGGCAGTCTATGACCGTTTTCGAGTTGAGGAACACAGAGTCCAAGGATTTAATTGCAGGTAGACTGTCTGAATATATATTAATGCCAACAATTTTTGGAACATTACTTCTCAGCGAATTCGCCACCTCTTTTATTGCTACTATATCATCCTGAAAAACACTACAGTGATTAGGTAATCATTTCGCTATTCGAATTTCCAGATCTTTAGAATATACTCCGAAACCCACTTGTCCATACAATTTGGAGCCATCAGTGTAGAAATCTATATATCTTTTATTCCCCGGTGTCCGTGTACACCACGCCTCACTGTTGGGAATTAGAGTTTCAAACTTTTTGTCGAAAAGTGGTTTCGCCAGAGTGTAATCCACAACGTTAGGCACATCTGGCATTATTTTGTGGACCGAACAGTGGCCGTACATTTTTTCCGACCACAGCGATAGCTCGCGCAACCGCACAGCCGTTGTTGCAGCTGACTGTTTGGTCAAAATGTCTAAAGGCAATAGATGCAGCATGACATTAAGGGAATCTGTTCCTGTCTTACTGAATGCACCTGAGATACATAAGCACGCCATACGCTGAACTTTACTTAAACCTCTCGGTTGCTGAAGTGCCGGCCACCAGACTACAACCCATATAGCATTATAGGTCTAACCACTGCCTTGTATAGCACAATTTTCGGTTTTACCGTGGTTTTCCTCGCCCTTTCTTCAATATTAAAGGCCGGTATGCACCTCTAGCGAAATTTTCGGTAGCAAAAATTTATTTAAGTCTACAACAAAAAAACAGGGCTGTGTACACGAATTTTAAACCAGCTAATCGTTTTTAAAAATTGTTAATATATGTTCCAAATATTCCTCAAATAAATTTTTTATTATTTACAGACCTTTTAAAACTTTTACGCACACAATGATTGTAATAAATTAAATGTTTGCTGCCAAAATATGCTTTTGACAACCTTGTTATTTTCATTAGAGGTGCGTACCAGCTTACGAAATTGAACGCTGCCGAAAATTTCGTTAGCATAAATAGCAATGCATTTCTTATGGGAATGAAATTTTTCGCTAGAGGTGCATACCGGCCTTAAGAGTAAAGTTCAGCTTCCTGTCCAAAATGACGCAAAATTATTTTGCACACTCACCAAAAGGAATTTCAATACCCCTAAGGATATGGGCTTAACCGTGGGAGTTTTGCGATCTTTGCAGTACATGACTAATTCTGTCTTGGCAGGACCATTCTCTTTCGCCCATTTCTCAGTCATCCGGAGGGCTCTTTGTATAAAATCTCTAATTGTGGATGGGAATTTTCCGCTGACTTCTAGGGCCACATCGTCTGCGTATGCCACCACTTTTATCCTTTCTTTTTCTAGGGAAACCAGAAGGTTGTTTATAGCAACATTCCAAAGAAGAGGTGATAGAACACCTCTTTGGGGAGTGCCTCTGTTCACATACCTTTGCTTGTTTGCTTGTCCCAGTGTGGCTGAAATACGTCTCCTCATTAGCAGTTCGTCTAGCAGCCTATGTATACCTCGATCAAAATTCAGAGTTGCCAGTCTATTTAATATCGAGCTCGCATGGACGTTATTGAATAACTCCCTCGATGTCTAGAAACGCCACGATTGTGTATTCACCGACAGATAGTGAGCTTTCGATAAAGCAGAGCTATTTAACGCCTGTCAGTCTGTCACTGCCCTCCGATGTTTTAATGAAACCTGGAGCGGAGTTAGTGGATGCTAGTACCTTCCGTAGTCTGGAAGCCTCGGACGTATTCTTACCGCTGCAGTAAACATTCCAAGAGTTATGCTGAGCCTTTCTCAGTTCTCGCTTGTATCCTTTCAGATTCTTCTTGTAAGCGTCCCAATCTTCAGGAGCTCTGGTGGACTTTGCTTTGTTAAAGAGCTTCCTGCAGGATTTCCTCATATTACTTAATTCCGTAGACCACCATGGTGGTCGATTTTCCCCCTTGGCTTCCCTCTAGGGCATGCAGCTTTCAGTGAGATGTTGAAGGCTTTAGTAATCCGCTCCACTTCGTGTTCGATATCTTGTACAGTGTTCAATATGATGATATTTCCGGTATCATCATATCGAACGATTCCCTATACCTATTCCAATCAGTTTTCCTAACATTTGGCGGAAATATTGTCTTTGAAGTACGAACAGCCAATCTGAAACTGATGTAGCGATGATCTGAGAAGCTATATTCCCTCAAAACTTGCCAATCAGATATCTTATCATTCAGTTCCAGAGAGGTCAATGTGATGTCCAAAACCTCTTGCCTGTTTTTGGTGACGAAGGTTGGTGCATCTCCCTTATTGCAAACTACAAGGTGACTACGCAAAATAAACTCTATTAGCGTCTCTTCAATTGAGTCATCAAGGGCTTCCTCTTCACAGATCTCGTTGACACTCGCAACAATCCGCGGTTCAGCTTTGTGAGGTTTGAGCCTGTAGGAACTTCCCGCATACGATGTTCGTCAATGTCTGCAGTTTTTATGTCTCCTTCGGCTTCGCAAGATTTTTTCACTTCTGACTCTACCATGCACCCCCAGTACATGGTTCAACCATCTGATTTCCAGGAAAATGTGTGTCCAATAGTACCTCCAGTGTCTCCTCACTGGACGTTGTCCAATTGCCCTCCGATGTTTTAATGAAACCTGGAGCGGAGTTGGTGGATGCTAGAACCTTCCGTAGTCTGGAAGCCTCGGACGTATTCTCAATACTGCTGCAGTAATCATTCCAAGAGTTATGCTGAGCCTTTCTCAGTTCTCGCTTGTATCCTCTCAGATTCTTCTTGTAAGCGTCCCAGTCCTCAGGGGCTCTGGTGGACTTTGCCTTGTTAAAGAGCTTCCTGCAGGATTTCCTCATATTACTTAATTCCGTAGACCACCATGGTGG
Source organism: Haematobia irritans (assembly GCF_050003625.1). Taxonomy (NCBI): domain Eukaryota; kingdom Metazoa; phylum Arthropoda; class Insecta; order Diptera; family Muscidae; genus Haematobia; species Haematobia irritans. Next base: position 109,372,889 of record NC_134398.1, on the reverse strand, counting down.
TCGATGTTTCCCCCTTGGCTTTCCTCTAGGGCATGCAGCTTTCAGTGAGATGTTGTTGAAGGCCTTAGTAATCCGCTCCACTGCGTGTTCGATATCTTGCACATTTCTCATATTTGTCTCTGTTATTTCCGGTATCATCATATTGAACGATTCCCTATACCTATTCCAGTCAGCTTTCCTAACATTTGGCGGAAATATGGTCTTGGTGATATGAACATCAAATTTGAAACTGATGTAGCGATGATCTGAGAAGCTGTGTTCACTTAAAACCTGCCACTCAGATATCATTTCATTCAGTTTTTGCGAAGCCAAGGTGATGTCCAAAACCTCTTGCCTGTTTTTAGTGACAAAGGTTGGGGCATCTCCCTTGTTGCAAACTACCAGATTAGTACGCAAAATAAACTCTATTAGCGACTCTCCCCTAGCATTAGTATCACTACTTCCCCATATACTATGATGTGCATTCGCATCGCATGCCATAATGAGTTTTGTCTTTGTTTTCAGTGACTCCTCAACTAAGGTCTTAACGGCATATGGAGGCATCTCCCTGTCATGTCCCATGTAGACCGAAGATACCCAATATTTGCATTTGGCTATTTCTAAACTGGCAACGACAGTGTCTGTATTGCACATTGAAGGAAGCAGAAACAAGTTGAGCTCGTTTTTAGCAATTATACAGGCTCGATTTACATCATTACCAGTATACTGCAATAGTTTGAACCCCGGAGTACTTAATTCACATATTTTGTTTCTATAAGCATATGGTTCTTGAATAAGAACTATATCTAAGTCCCCTTTCATCAGGAGAACTTTTAAGGCAGCACATGCAGCCTTACAATGATGAAGATTTATCTGGAGGATCCGTAGGACCATCGAGATTTTCAACAACCGTCACATCAGCCGCTTCAGTCGAGTCATCAAGAATGTTCTCTTCAGAGATCTCGGTGACTCTCGCAATAACCATAGGTTCAACTTTGGTGAGTTCTGAGGCAATAGAAACCTTCTCTCGCATACGGTGTCTATCCATGTCTTCAACTTTGGTATCTCCCTCGACTTCGCAAGAGGATCCGCTTACTTCTGATTCAGACAGAGGCTTGTCCATTTCTGAATCCTTTAGCTGATCGTTTTTATATACCTTCATTTGGATATAATGAAAGCCATAACATACACGGCCCTGGGGCTTTGCTAGATGTGGCAAAGACTGCTAGATGTGGCAAACACTGCATGCCGTCTTGGTCCATCCACTTCATCCAAACGGCCAACCTTCCAATCAGCTGTTGGAAGATCTGGATTGCATCGTTTCAGTCTATTTAGAATGGATTCAGGGTCAGAAGGGTTTGCAGGTCTCCACGCATGTGCTTTAGGTCTAGCCGGTATGTCTTTCTTCTCGACTAACTCTAGAGCAGCTCCTTCCCAAACTTCACCAATTAGTATCAGAGCAGCTTTAAAACATTCTATAGACCTCTGGTCTTCAACGACTTCAGCGAAAAGCTTAAATCGTCCTTGATACCAACCAGCCTCTTGGTGTCGAGGATCTGGGCCGGGAAACTTTTCCAGCACCTGTGAGTAGACGCCAGACAAAGCATTCTCAATTTCCCCCCATTTTTGCTTTGGAACCATACCGTCCAATGCTCCTTTATTTATGATAGCCATCACAAGGCTGTCTTTAGCAACTGAGGCAAACGATCGTTATCCCTTTTTGAGGATGGCAGCTCATCCGGTGATCGTTCCCTTTTTCCAGCCTCAAGAATTCCTTGAGCCCATTTTAAGGAATCGCTTTGTTTAGCCGACAACGTGCTTTGGTCGATTGATCCTAATTTCTTTAGGATAAACAAAGCATTTCTGCGTTCCTTGAATCTCTTTCGTGAGGGATTACCTCCTTTTGATGCCGTTACCTTGGAAAAGGTTCGACTTGTCTACAGGTCGACTAATTGGGCCTAACTCTTGGTCATTGTCCAAATTTATAACTCCAGTCGATACCCGTCCACTGGGCCCTGAAGTTAGCAACCCAGTGGATGTCTTTGAATTTCTCTGCATGGTGGCCTAATATCCCACCACACTTGAAATTCGTAGTAGGTACGTATTACGATGATTTTATCCGCTATTAAAAAAACACGTCCGTTCCGTTCGACGGTTGAATTACAATTAATTCTGTAGGGTATCCATGGAGCTTATGGTCCGTCAGTATGGGTCAAGTTCGTAAGAATAATAGTTGCATATATTTTCCAAAGTTTTCTATTTTTTCTTTTCTTTTTCTCCTGGTTAGGCAATCCTCACAGCCTGGAGAAAAAATATTAATATTATCCAGTATAATGTCCATGGTACTTAATTGAATCCCTTGCCTGCCTAACCTGAACTTAATCTATTTGGGTTAGGACAAAAAAATGCAAAACTAGCTGATAACCACAAAGATGAGTATATATGTAAAACAATTGTCTATCTTTAGGTTAAATTATATTCTAACTTTTTTATTTAAAGAAATGCCGGTTAGTCAGTCTGTCTGTCGTGTAAATGGAGTCCGTCGGTGGTCATAAGCGGTATACATGCACAGGAAATAAACATATTCTTATCAAATTACAAAAGTATGTCAAGTCTGACGCAAGATCTGAGTTCAAGCGTCTATTTAATAAAATTAAACATCCCAGCAAAAAAACTTGGAAGTTGTTCCACAAACATTTCTTTTAAAGCCCATCCCAGAGTTTTTTCAATTTCCGATGCAGTCCTTTTGGACAAGTCTACAAACATTTCTTCTAAAGCGCATCATGGGATCCCCCAATAATTTTTTTCCACTTCCTATGCAGTCCTTTTGGACAAGATCACAAACATTTCTTCTAAAGCGCATCTTGGGATCCCCCAATGATTTTTTTCTACTTCAGATGCAGTCCTTGTGGACAAGTATTAGAAAGAACGCAATCAGGCTATTTGAAGTGCAAATTTTGTGCAATTAAATTTTACAAAAAAAAAAAAATAGAAAACTAATAAAAAAACTAAAAAAATAGAAATTAATAAAAAAGTAAAAAAATAATAAATAATTGATTTTTAATGGAAAAAATATATTTAAACACAAAAATATATGCCGAAAATAAAAACGATGCATGACATAAAAAAAATAATTTTTTAGAAAAATATTTTATAAAAAAAAATTGCCGCTGGTGAGATTTGAACCGTTTCTTATTTTTTTTCGATCATACTAATAAAGAACACCTCGAGAAGCAATTAGAATGTTATTCCTTGGTGTCGTATTACGATAATATCACAAACATTTGAATTGACCTTTCGACGCTTTATGTTCAATGGCGTTTGTGGCTGAGTGTGCTAAGGAGTTCTGTTATGGTGCCAGCAAACCCAGGTTCAACCCCTGGTCGGAGCGAAAAAGTTTTTCAAATTGTAAAAATTATATAATAGGAAAATAATTGTGTAATAAAACATATGGATGAAAAAAAGTGAAATTGGTTGAAAAAAAACCAACCAACTTCTAAAGCAATGCAAAGGATTCAAAAAGGGAGTACTTCCGTCCTATGACAAGCTCATGTAAAATTCATTGGAGATGATCCAAGTTTGCACTACTTCCGGATCACAGATTGGGAATCCAAACTACTTTTTTGGAAGCTCTTTTTTTGCTGGGATATTAATAATGATCCATAGATCCATTAAATTAATCACATTCAACGTAAGGTCTCTTAATGACACTAGTCGACAGTTAGACTTGGCAAGCTTGTGGTTTCATAACAAGATAGACATCGGATTCATCCAGGAGTGTCACCTGCGAAGAAATAGAAAAGTTAGAATCAATGGATACAATATAATAACCGACAACTCACCTGTTGGTACAGCTGTGGCTATCAAAGATTGCATTAACTTCAGTAGAGTATATCTCAACAATACTGGAATGAATACTTGTCTTGTTCAAATTGATTTCATAACATCTGGCATACGCAAGCGATACCTCGTTGGCTCTGTTTATATCCCATGTAACCATCCATCACAAACATTAGAATCTGATCTTAAAAAACTGTTACAATTTTGCAAATCTTTTGATGCCTTCGTCCTAGGAGGTGACTTAAACTCAAAAAATACATCTTGTGGTGACTCTAACGAGAACTGAAACGGCAGGACACTTCATTCTTGGCATGGTCATAATGTGATCGATATTATACGTATTTGTGATACATCTCCATCTTATCCAAATGGCAGTTCATTTCTCGATCATTTCCTTGTCAGCAACTGAAACGGCAGGACACTTCATTCTTGGCATGGTCATAATGTGATCGATATTATACGTATTTGTGATACATCTCCATCTTATCCAAATGGCAGTTCATTTCTCGATCATTTCCTTGTCAGCACACCGTAACCAAAACTACAAAATTCAAACTGTCCCAACATTTTCTGATCACGCTGGATTTGCAGTTTCATCAGGCCGGACCGCTTATGAGATCTCCTAGAACTGTTACTTCATACGCTGCCACAAATTGGGAAAATTTTCGTCACGATATTGATGACGCCATCTGCAGGCTAATTCCTATAACAAATAACAATCTTCAAAATCATGAAATTGATGAACTAATATCTGACTTCACCTTATCTTTCACGGCAATCCATAATACCCAATCACAGCAAACTGAAATTAAGGATGGAAACATTCCCCTCTCCGAAAGGACAAAAAAGCTCTTTAGATTGAAGTACTCCTGACAGAAAGATCTTAACAAAATGTTTCACCGTGCTGGAAGCAGGACATCCAGTGAGTATAAAATCTTGTCCAAACAAATTCAACTACTGAAAATAACAATAAAAGAGTCAGTAGCTAGAACAAGCTAATAAATTCTAAAATACATTGGGAAAAATAAACCCTGGTCCTTCCGCCTTCAAACAAATTTACCAAGTAATTGGGAAAAATAAATACCCCTTCTGCAATAAAATAACGCACAATGATAGCACCATTAGGTTAGGTTAAAGTGGCAGCCCGATTAAGATTCAGGCTCACTTAGACTATTCAGTCCATTGTGATACCACATTAACTAAAAGTACCTATTACATATGGGCACTTCTAGTTTTAACCGCTGAACCTTCTCGATTATTTTTCTTCGCTGAACCAACCAGATTGCTCCAAAACATTAGCAGACTGCTTAAGTTAACGTTTTCCAGATCCGCCAGTAATCTGAAGCTATATGCTCCTAAAAGTTGCTTGCGCTTTACACAAAATGCAGGACACTCACACAAGAGGTGTTTAATTGATTCTTTTTCCTCCGCATCATGACAGCTCATACAATAGTCATTATACTTCGCGCCAATAGTTTTTGCAAAATCGCCTATCAGGCAGCGACCCGTTATAGCAGATATCAGGAGTGATATCTGACGTCTCGAAAACGTTATCATATCTAGTGTGAGGTTTAAGTTGAAATGGGGCCACATTTGCTTGGTGTCGTTACAACCCTTTCAATTCTCCCATCGAACATTTGCCACCATAACAGCCTTCTCACGCAGCATGAGCTTGCAGGTACCTAGGGGCATACCAACAAATTCTAGTTCACCTGGAATATGTAAGGTAGTTCCTAACCTTGCTAACTCATCTGCTTGACAGTTCCCCAGTGTTCCTATGGCCAAGCACCCATATTAGGTTAATATTGTACTGCTCAGCCATCTCGTTGAGAGATTTGCGGCAGTCTATGACCGTTTTCGAGTTGAGGAACACAGAGTCCAAGGATTTAATTGCAGGTAGACTGTCTGAATATATATTAATGCCAACAATTTTTGGAACATTACTTCTCAGCGAATTCGCCACCTCTTTTATTGCTACTATATCATCCTGAAAAACACTACAGTGATTAGGTAATCATTTCGCTATTCGAATTTCCAGATCTTTAGAATATACTCCGAAACCCACTTGTCCATACAATTTGGAGCCATCAGTGTAGAAATCTATATATCTTTTATTCCCCGGTGTCCGTGTACACCACGCCTCACTGTTGGGAATTAGAGTTTCAAACTTTTTGTCGAAAAGTGGTTTCGCCAGAGTGTAATCCACAACGTTAGGCACATCTGGCATTATTTTGTGGACCGAACAGTGGCCGTACATTTTTTCCGACCACAGCGATAGCTCGCGCAACCGCACAGCCGTTGTTGCAGCTGACTGTTTGGTCAAAATGTCTAAAGGCAATAGATGCAGCATGACATTAAGGGAATCTGTTCCTGTCTTACTGAATGCACCTGAGATACATAAGCACGCCATACGCTGAACTTTATTTAAACCTCTCGGTTGCTGAAGTGCCGGCCACCAGACTACAACCCATATAGCATTATAGGTCTAACCACTGCCTTGTATAGCACAATTTTCGGTTTTAGTCCCCACTTTTTTCGTACGAGTACAAAGCTACCGTGGTTTTCCTCGCCCTTTCTTCAATATTAAAGGCCGGTATGCACCTCTAGCGAAATTTTCGGTAGCAAAAATTTATTTAAGTCTACAACAAAAAAACAGGGCTGTGTACACGAATTTTAAACCAGCTAATCGTTTTTAAAAATTGTTAATATATGTTCCAAATATTCCTCAAATAAATTTTTTATTATTTACAGACCTTTTAAAACTTTTACGCACACAATGATTGTAATAAATTAAATGTTTGCTGCCAAAATATGCTTTTGACAACCTTGTTATTTTCATTAGAGGTGCGTACCAGCTTACGAAATTGAACGCTGCCGAAAATTTCGTTAGCATAAATAGCAATGCATTTCTTATGGGAATGAAATTTTTCGCTAGAGGTGCATACCGGCCTTAAGAGTAAAGTTCAGCTTCCTGTCCAAAATGACGCAAAATTATTTTGCACACTCACCAAAAGGAATTTCAATACCCCTAAGGATATGGGCTTAACCGTGGGAGTTTTGCGATCTTTGCAGTACATGACTAATTCTATCTTGGCAGGACCATTCTCTTTCGCCCATTTCTCAGTCATCCGGAGGGCTCTTTGTATAAAATCTCTAATTGTGGATGGGAATTTTCCGCTGACTTCTAGGGCCACATCGTCTGCGTATGCCACCACTTTTATCCTTTCTTTTTCTAGGGAAACCAGAAGGTTGTTTATAGCAACATTCCAAAGAAGAGGTGATAGAACACCTCTTTGGGGAGTGCCTCTGTTCACATACCTTTGCTTGTTTGCTTGTCCCAGTGTGGCTGAAATACGTCTCCTCATTAGCAGTTCGTCTAGCAGCCTATGTATACCTCGATCAAAATTCAGAGTTGCCAGTCTATTTAATATCGAGCTCGCATGGACGTTATTGAATAACTCCCTCGATGTCTAGAAACGCCACGATTGTGTATTCACCGACAGATAGTGAGCTTTCGATAAAGCAGAGCTATTTAACGCCTGTCAGTCTGTCACTGCCCTCCGATGTTTTAATGAAACCTGGAGCGGAGTTAGTGGATGCTAGTACCTTCCGTAGTCTGGAAGCCTCGGACGTATTCTTACCGCTGCAGTAAACATTCCAAGAGTTATGCTGAGCCTTTCTCAGTTCTCGCTTGTATCCTTTCAGATTCTTCTTGTAAGCGTCCCAATCTTCAGGAGCTCTGGTGGACTTTGCTTTGTTAAAGAGCTTCCTGCAGGATTTCCTCATATTACTTAATTCCGTAGACCACCATGGTGGTCGATTTTCCCCCTTGGCTTCCCTCTAGGGCATGCAGCTTTCAGTGAGATGTTGAAGGCTTTAGTAATCCGCTCCACTTCGTGTTCGATATCTTGTACAGTGTTCAATATGATGATATTTCCGGTATCATCATATCGAACGATTCCCTATACCTATTCCAATCAGTTTTCCTAACATTTGGCGGAAATATTGTCTTTGAAGTACGAACAGCCAATCTGAAACTGATGTAGCGATGATCTGAGAAGCTATATTCCCTCAAAACTTGCCAATCAGATATCTTATCATTCAGTTCCAGAGAGGTCAATGTGATGTCCAAAACCTCTTGCCTGTTTTTGGTGACGAAGGTTGGTGCATCTCCCTTATTGCAAACTACAAGGTGACTACGCAAAATAAACTCTATTAGCGTCTCTTCAATTGAGTCATCAAGGGCTTCCTCTTCACAGATCTCGTTGACTCTCGCAACAATCCGCGGTTCAGCTTTGTGAGGTTTGAGCCTGTAGGAACTTCCCGCATACGATGTTCGTCAATGTCTGCAGTTTTTATGTCTCCTTCGGCTTCGCAAGATTTTTTCACTTCTGACTCTACCGTAGGCTTATCCGTTTCGGAGTCCTTTGGCTGATCGCTTTTGTATACCTTCATATGGATGTCATGAAAGCCGTAACTTACACATCCTTGGGTCTGGACTAGATGTGGCAGCGACTCAATGTTCAATATAAACACCTCATGTCGTCTTGGTCCATCCACCTCATCCAAACGACCAACCTTCCAATCGGCGGTTGAAAGATCTGGGTTACATTCCTTTAGTCTGTTTAGTATCGACTCAGGATCAGGATCATGTGCTCTAGGTTTAGCCGGTATGTCTTTTTTATCGAATAACACCAAAGCGGTTCCTTCCCAAACTTCACCAATTAGCATCAAAACAGCTTTAAAGCAATCCATAGACCTCTGGTCCGAAAATGTTATTAACTTATATCGTCCTTGATACCATCCAACATCTTGCCGTCGAGGACTTGGTCCGGGAAACTTTTTTCGCACCTCTGAGTAGACACCAGACATCGCGTTCTCAATTTCCCCCCATTTTTGCTTTGGAACCATACCGTCCAATGATCCTTTATTAATGATAGCCATCTCAAGACTGTCTTTTGCAACTGAGGCAAACGATCTTTGATCCCGTTTAGATTCATCCGGTGATCGTTCCCTTTTCGACTTGTCAAAGTGTCATCACCTATCGACCCGTCTAGAAGTCGACTAATTGGGCCTGACTCTTGGTCACTGCCCAAATTCATAACTTCACTTAAAAAAAAAATATTGGGAAAATATCACAAAATTTTATAAATCACACTCAAAACACTGCATTTGGATCGCATCTTAAGTAGTGATGCAAATTCATTCCAACGGCTGTTCGTATTACATTCATCGCTTCTCCGCCAATTTTGCACCACTTCCGGACTCAAATGAACATTTTCACTTCTTTTTAGGCGTCGCTTTTTTGCAGCATTATTAAGATATTAATTTATGAAAGAATAGTTTTAATATCAATTACTATTTTTTAATTAAATTGACTAAACCAGACTAAACAAAATAATAATAGTTTAGTTATTCAACTAAATCTTAAGTTCAACCACAGCTTTATTTCATAAATATCAGACTTCAAACATTGTCATCGGCAACTGCTACCACAACCCAAGTAATTCGATTGCGGATGTAAAATCGTAAATGGGTTTTCAAATTCTGGGGGGGCTAAAAATTTTCTGGGAGTCTAAGCCCCCTCCCCGAGGCCTTCCTACCTTATGCTTAGGAACCTTCTCCTGAGCATGAGTGTACTGTGCCGTGCCTGTGTAAAAATGGCAAAGCCATTCCCATTTGTCCAGATGTCGTTGCTGTCATGACGGCGTTAGCGCGGCTATGGCTCGTCGGATGGTGGGTTCTTGACATGTTTCCAAAATTACACAGTAACAAAAAATTAATATGTCAGGCTGAAGGTCGAAACGAAATGAAAATTATTGTGATTTGAATCCCGAAAAGAGAGATAAAGATATAAAAGCAAAAAATAGCTTGTACTGCGCTCACACATACCTACTGTTTAGAAATTTATTCTCTTGATTAAAAACCAATATGAATAATTAAAAGAAAAGGTTCAATTTAAACAACACAAATTTTATTTCGCTGAAATAAATGTTTAGAATTATTAGAATACTTAATGTGGATGCTTTGCTGGTCCATAGAAAAAAGAAATCGATTTAATTGAAATTCATTGCCAGCAAGCTTTGGTTTCTATTGCTCAAATGTTCAAACAATCAAACAGGTTTGATCAAACCATCGGGCAATTGTTGCTGCAACGATTGGTGCACCCACGCAAATATGTATGTAATTAGGTGTGTGTATGTTTATCAATGGTAAGTCTTACCATTGATAAACATACAGCGCGGTATCTATTGATTGAACACTTGTAATTCATTCATACTCATCTACTTCCTAATATTCTGCATTCCCAAGTAGATTGGAATTTAATGTACAAAGCTGGGAATATTAAAAAACAAATAGGGAACAGAAAAGTGGTGGCGAAGGTAGTTGAGTATGAATGAAATGAAAATAAATTTGGCAATAGTGTAGATCATTTTAATAGGTACATTGAGGTAATGAACAATTACATAGAATGAATAATGAAATCTAATGAAAAGTTTTAAATTTAATACTAATAAATGAAGTTGTATAAATTGAATGTTTGAATGGTGATGATGGCTTATGAATGATGATTAATGATTTGCCAACATTCTCCCACCTAAGGACGACAGTTCTTGAACCAGTATAAAGGATAAAATAGGACGGCCTATCGTTGGGAGAATTTTAGTTGAGGTTTTCCTCCGCTATGCTCCGACTCACAACGTATTAACTAGGCCCCATCCATATTTTATCCTCATGAGTGAGTGGAAGTAAACATATTTTAGATATTGGTCTTTTCTGGCAGTAAACATATTTTAGACATTGGTCTTTTTATAGTTTTGTTTTTTAAAAGAACTGATACCACCCTTATAAGGCCATCAGGACCCTCACTGCAGTCGGTTCTTCGTACCGGGGTCGACACAAGGACCACGTCCTTTTCCAAGGACTGCAACCTCCCCATGGGAAATCAAGTAGGTATAGAAAACCCTTCCCCACCCTTTTCCCAAATCCCATCCTACATCCCATCCCTTTCCCCATCCCTTTTTCCCTCCTGGACAGAGTCTGCCAGCCAGTCTGCTCAGAATTCTTCTCCTTCGTGCTGGCGACATTGAAAGCAATCCAGGTCCAGTGATGTATGTGTGTCCGGTCTGTTCGCGGCAGGTCACGCGCGGAGGTTACTCCGTGATGTGCAGCGAATGTCACAACTGGGTACACCTGCGTTGCTCGGGACTCAGGAATGTAGGAGATTACAATCCTACATTCAAGTGTCCCACCTGTGTGCGCTTGCCCCCCATGTCGCCCCCTCCTGTAGTCACAACAGTGAGACCCTCTCACGTTGTGACTGCAGACCCCACATCACCTGTCATGACCCATCCCCCCACATCATCACACGATACAATCACATCAACACTTTTGTCAAATCCGAGTCCGTCCGTAAATAACAGTATATCTGGTCCAGAGACATGTCAGGCTTGCAGAAAGAGATACACCAAGGCAGCTAAACCGGTTAGGTGTTCCATCTGCAAGCCCTCGACGCACCTGAGATGCTCAGGCCTCAGGAATTCTGACCAATATACCCCTGACTTTGTTGGTACCTGCTGCCGGAGAATCCAACAATTTCAGCAACCCCACCCCATAGTTAACATCCGACATCCACGACAGACTACAATAGACTCTTCCTCGTCAGCCCACTCAATAGTTCGGACTGTCCCGTCCACTGCTGGGAACCAGTTGAGTGGTCTCAAGATCCTACAGTGGAATTGTAATGGACTGACAAAGAAGATTACTGAAATCACGGATTTCATGGACAAGAGGGGTATTCTCATATCCGCGCTCCAGGAGACCAAGCTCTCCAGCAGGAATGGTCTCGTGAGATCATCCTGCTACTCTGTGATTAGGCAAGACAGAGAAAGGAATGCCGGAGGGGGAATAGCCTTCATTGTCCATGATTCCGTGAGATACAGATCCATGCCACTGACCACGACCGATCCCCATTTGGAGATACAGGGGATAACTGTCACGGTGGGGGAGGAAGATATATGTATTCTAAACGTATATATTCCTCCCGATTCTGTTTGCCAGACAGGATACAAACCAATGTTGAGGCCCCACCTCAACAATGTGCGTACTATCCTGTTAGGCGACATGAATGCGCATCATGACAGCTGGTATTCAGAGCTTGGATGTGATGCCAGAGGATAATTGATTGCGGATCAGGTGGATGACACAGATTTCTGTGTACTGAACGAAAACCACCCGACTCGCATAACGGCCACCTGCCGAAGCTCCCCTGACATCACCATGTTTAGCTCTGACCTCGTGGCTCAGACCTCATGGCATGTAGACATAGCCATGAATTCCGACCACCTCCCGATCACAGTGTCTATTGACTTAGGGACAGACACCGTAATTCCAGAGAAGAAGACGTTTATGAACTTTGGTAAAGCTAATTGGGAGCTTTTTACCTCGCTGACCGAGTACGAGTTTGCCACTGCCCCCCTGCCAACGTCAGCGCCGGCTGGAGAGAAATTCTTCAGGGATGTCTTGAATAGGGCGTGTAAAAGGTGCATACCAGCGGGCCGGATCCCCGACATCCGTCCGAATTTCCCCATGGAAGCATCAAGGTTGGCAGATAAGAGGGACGAGATCCGGAAAGTAGACCCAGCTGACCCTAGGATCCCGAGTCTCGCTAAGGAGATCGACCGACTTGTTGCCACCCACAAGCGAGAAAAGTGGCGCAAGCATTTGGAGGAGTCTGATCTCGGATCCAAACGGCTGTGGTCTACGATCAGGAACCTCTCGAACCCCAAACGTACGGATAACATTTCCATATCGTTTGGGGGGCAAACTCCGAAAGACGACACAGGTGCAGCGAATGCTTTCTGCAGACAATTTGTCGAGCACCCCCAATCAGTCGATCGTGCAAGTAGAAAGCAAAGGCGAGTCTTCCGTGCCCTCAGACAAGACAACCCACCTATGGTCATCAGTCGGGAGAATGTTCTCCAGGCGATAAAGGCCGCCAAGAGCTCCACAGCGATTGGCCCAGATGCTTTGGCTACGAGGATGTTGAAACATATTGGAGAGAATGGTGTTAGATATTTGACCCACATCTTCAATACCTGTCTCAACACCCTTGAAATACCGGACATCTGGAAAATAGGGAAGGTTGTTCCTGTTCTGAAACCAGGGAAACAGGCACACATTGGAGATTCGTATCGACCAATTACTCTTTTGTCCCCCGTAACGAAGATTCTGGAGGCTATTTTACTGCCCTGCTTTTCAGAACATCTAATGTTGGCAGAACATCAGCATGGTTTCCGCTCGGGCAGGAGTACAACCACTGCTCTGTGTGAATTAACAGCCAACATTGCAGAGGGACTAAACAGTAAGAGGCCGCATAAACGTTCGATTCTCGTAGCACTGGACTTGTCTAAAGCGTTCGATACGGTGAACCACACCACGCTCTTGGGAGACATTCTGGGAACCACCCTTCCCAATAATCTCAAGAGATGGTTGGCGAACTACATGGCTGGCAGACAGTCCTATGTGGAATTTAGAGGAAAAAGATCAACGCCCAGGAGGAACAAACAGGGCGTACCTCAGGGCGGTGTATTGTCCCCCCTCCTCTTCAATTTCTACGTGGCTGGAGCTCCCCAACCACCACCAGATGTCCACCTGATAACCTATGCGGATGATTGTTCCATAGTGACCACAGGTAGAGACATAAGGGAGCTTGAGGTGAGGATAAATGACTACTTACCTGCACTTAGGGATTTCTTTGTCGACAGGAATCTGAAACTTTCTGCCCCCAAATCTACAGCGACCATCTTCACATCGTGGACTAAAGAGGTGAACATGGAACTCGATATCCACATTCGTGGCCAGAGTATCCCCACTTCCAGGAACCCCAAGGTTCTTGGTGTGATGTTTGATAGCCTGTTCCTCTTTGGTAAACATGCGGAAGTGGTAGCTAAGAAGGTTGGGAACAGAAACAAGATCCTGAAGGCATTGGCTGGTAGCACCTGGGGGAAAGATAAAGAGACGATACAAAAGACCTACGAGTCTATTGGTCGTCCCCTTATCGATTACGCAGCCCCTGTTTGGACTCCCAGTATCAGCGATACCCAATGGAGAAATCTCCAGACGGTGCAAAATACTGCGCTGCGGATTGCGACCGGATGTCACTCCAAGACCCCGGAACAGCATCTGCATCATGAGTCCAAAATGCTATCGGTGAGGCAACACTGCACCCTCCTCACCCAACAGCACCTGATAAAGTGTAGAAGTGTAAACCACCCAAACCACGCCACCTCAAGGAGGGCAACGACCGAGAGGGGTAGACCCATTCGGTTTGATTTTAGGAAGGAATTACAGTCAATAGAACATGTGATCGGCGATGACAGTGATGAGGGAATAAGGACGGCATTGAGGGCAGTGCACACGGCAGCGGTTCAAGATGTGATCAACTCCTACCAGTGCAGTGTTGTACTGGGAGGTAGGCCACCACCGATCAGCGAAAATGAGAGACGGCTTCCTAGAGAAACCAGGTCGGTGCTATCCCAGCTAAGATCGGGGATCTCTAGGTACCTAAATAGTTACCTCTCCATATTGAACCCGGCAATTCAAGATGTTTGCCCGAATTGTGGACACTCTCCTCATATCACGAGGCACCTCTTCGAATGTCCCGCTAGACCGACAGATCTGACACCTGCTTCGCTTTGGACACATCCAGTTGAGGCAGCACGCTTCCTTGAACTGGATGTGGATGCTTGAAATGTCTAATCCCTGTATTTGTTTGTAATCGTCTATCCTTTGTTTGTTTTGTTTTTTTTCCATACCATTTCCACAGGGGCTACAACAACAACAACAGGGATCATCTACAACAAGAACAAGATCGCCGATTTCGGGTTCATTTTCGCTTTTAAGCCATTTAGGGCGAGCTTGGAGGCGATTCAAATATTCATTTCGCCATCGTTTCGAGAAATGGTGTTTTAGCTTCTCCACAGTTTTCCATCGGCTCAGCAAGTCGGGTTTTGTATCCAGCAAACATTCGTCTTGTAGACATGTCGTTGGTTCACCTACTAAAAAATGCGCTGGGGTGAGCGCTTCAAAGCTAGAAGAATCTGGCGACAAAGGGCATAATGGGCGAGAATTTAAACAACACTCGATTTGACAAAGAAGTGTTCCCAACTCCTCGAAATTCAAAATTCGGTCATTTATTACACGTTTCAAATGAAATTTAACCGACTTCACACCTGCTTCCCAAAGACCACCAAAATTGGGGAAGCAGGAGGAATAAAATGCCAAGTGGTACATTTAAGATTCAGAGCATGGCGAAGCTCTTCAGGCAGGGATTTCTGATTTTTGTTATGTAGAACCTGTAGTTCTTTTGAGGCCCCAACAAAGTTAGTGCCGCAATCGGAATAAAAATCATTACATTGGCCTCGACGGGATACAAACCGTTTGAAAGCAGCTAGAAAAGCACTAGTAGTTAGTGCCGCAATCGGAATAAAAATCATTACATTGGCCTCGACGGGATACAAACCGTTTGAAAGCAGCTAGAAAAGCACTAGTAGTCAGATTTGAAACCACCTCTAAATGTATGGCTTTGGTCACCATACACACAAATAAACATATGTATCCTTTCGAGACAACAGCAGAACGTAAAGATGACATTTTAATTGATATAAGGCCGGCATAGTCGACACCACTGTCTGAAGGGGCGTGTTATGTTCAACCTAGCCCGAGGTAAATTACCCATTATCTGCTTGGAAGTCCTTGTCATATATCGAAAGCACGTCATGCACTTGTGAATAATGCGTTTCGCTAAAACATTGCCAGAAACTATCCAAAATTTCCTGTTCACGTAGGACATTGTCAATGTGACGCCGCCATGCAAAGTATTTTCGTGTGCATCCAGTATAATTAGAGTAGACAATGGGTTGGATTTGGCCAAAATACATGGATGTTTCAAATCGTTTGGATAATTGGAGTCATGTAGGCGTCCTCCAACACGAATTATGCCATTGTCATCTAAAAATGGCATAAGCATCAAAATGGGGCTATGGGTGATTACTTGGTCAGACGAAAGCCTTGACATTTCTTTAGGAAAATCTATTTCCTGAGATAATTTCACCAATATACTCATGGCCCTATTTGCAACCGTCGAACTGAACGGACGTGTTTTCTAATAGCGGAGTATTTCATCGTAATAAGTACTTATTACGAATTTCACGTGTGGTGGAAATAATAAACCACAATGCAGCGAAATTCAAAGTCATCACTAACTTCAGGGCCCAGTGGACGGGTAACGACTGAAGTTATACATTTGGCCAGCGACCAAGAGTCAGGCCCAATTAGTCGACCTGTGGACGGGTCGACTGGCGGTGAAACTTTGGCAAGTCGAACCTTTTCTAAGGTGACGACATCAAAAGGAGGCAATCCCTCTCGAAAGAGATTCAAGGAACGAAGAAATGGTCTGTTTATCCTAAAGAACTTAGGATCAGTCGACCCAAGCACGTTGTCGGCTAAGCAAAGCGATTGGGCTCAAGGAATTCTTGAAGCTGGAAAAAGGGAACGATCACCGGATGAGCTGCCATCCTCTAAACGGGATTTGGATTTAGTCGATAAAAAAGACATACCGGCTAAACCTAGAGCACATGCATGGATACCGGCAAACCCTCAATACTAGAGAGACTAAAAGAATGTAACCCAGATCTTCCAACCGCCGATTGGAAGGTTGGTCGTTTGGATGAGGTGGATGGACCAAGACGACATGCGGTGTTTATATTAAACATAGAGTCGCTGCCACATCTAGCCCAGACCCAAGGACGTGTAAGTTATGGCTTTCATGATATCCATATGAAGGTATACAAAAGCGATCAGCCAAAGGACTCCGAAACGGACAAGCCTCCGGTAGAGTCAGCAGTGAAAAAATCTCCTAGCGAAGCCGAAGGAGACATAAAACCTGCAGACTATGGCGAAAATCATATGCTGGAAGTTTCTACAGGCTCAAACCTCACCAAAGCTGAACCGCGGATTGTTGCGAGAGTCACGAGATCTGGAAGCCCTTGATGACTCAATTGAAGCGGCTGACGGTGGTTGAAAATTTGGATGGTTCTACGGTTCCTCCAGATAAATCTTCACCAT
This sequence comes from Haematobia irritans, assembly GCF_050003625.1. Lineage (NCBI taxonomy): Eukaryota > Metazoa > Arthropoda > Insecta > Diptera > Muscidae > Haematobia > Haematobia irritans. Next base: position 109,355,942 of record NC_134398.1, on the reverse strand, counting down.
TGTAAGGCCGCTTGTGCTGCCTTAAAAGTTCTCCTGATGAAAGGAGACATAGATATAGTTCTTATTCAAAAACCATATATATATAAGAACAAGATCTGTGAATTAAGCACTCCGGGTTTCAAACTTTTGCATAATACTGGTAACTATATAAATCGAGCATGTATAATTGCTAAAAACGAACTAAACTTGTTTCTGCTTCCTTCATTGAGCAATGCAGACACTGTCGTAGCCAGTCTAGAGATATCCAAATGCAAATATTGGGTATCTTCGGTCTACATGGGACATGATAGGGAGATGCCACCCTGTGCCGTTAAGACCTTAGTTGAGGAGTCACTAAAAACAAAGACAAAACTAATTATGGGATGCGATGCAAATGCACATCATAGTATTTGGGGAAGTAGTGATACTAATGCTAGGGGAGAGTCGCTAATAGAGTTTATTTTGCGTACTAACCTGGTAGTTTGAAATAAGGGAGATGCACCAACCTTCGTGACCAGGAACAGACAAGAGGTTTTGGACGTCACGTTGACCTCTCCGGAACTGAATGATAAGATATCTGAGTGGCAAGTTTTGAGGGAAGATAGCTTCTTAGATCATCGCTACATCAGTTTCAGATTGGCTGTTCGTACTTCAAAGACCATATTTCCGCCAAATGTTAGGAAAGCTGATTGGTCGGATGGTGGGTTCTTGACATCTTTCCAAAATTACACAGTAACAAAAAATTAATATGTCAGGCTGAAGGTCGAAACGAAATGAAAATTATTGTGATTTGAATCCCGAAAAGAGAGATAAAGATATAAAAGCAAAAAATAGCTTGTACTGCGCTCACACATACCTACTGTTTAGAAATTTATTCTCTTGATTAAAAACCAATATGAATAATTAAAAGAAAAGGTTCAATTTAAACAACACAAATTTTATTTCGCTGAAATAAATGTTTAGAATTATTAGAATACTTAATGTGGATGCTTTGCTGGTCCATAGAAAAAAGAAATCGATTTAATTGAAATTCATTGCCAGCAAGCTTTGGTTTCTATTGCTCAAATGTTCAAACAATCAAACAGGTTTGATCGAACCATCGGGAAATTGTTGCTGCAACGATTGGTGCACCCACGCAAATATGTATGTAATTAGGTGTGTGTATGTTTATCAATGGTAAGTCTTACCATTGATAAACATACAGCGCGGTATCTATTGATTGAACACTTGTAATTCATTCATACTCATATACTTCCTAATATTCTGCATTCCCAAGTAGATTGGAATTTAATGTACAAAGCTGGGAATATTAAAAAACAAATAGGGAACAGAAAAGTGGTGGCGAAGGTAGTTGAGTATGAATGAAATGAAAATAAATTTGGCAATAGTGTAGATCATTTTAATAGGTACATTGAGGTAATGAACAATTACATAGAATGAATAATGAAATCTAATGAAAAGTTTTAAATTTAATACTAATAAATGAAGTTGTATAAATTGAATGTTTGAATGGTGATGATGGTTTATGAATGATGATTAATGATTTGCCAACATTCTTCCACCTAAGGACGACAGTTCTTGAACCAGTATAAAGGATAAAATAGGACGGCCTATCGTTGGGAGAATTTTAGTTGAGGTTTTCCTCCGCTATGCTCCGACTCACAGCGTATTAACTAGGCCCCATCCATATTTTATCCTCATGAGTGAGTGGAAGTAAACATATTTTAGATATTGGTCTTTTCTGGAAGTAAACATATTTTAGACATTGGTCTTTGTATAGTTTTGTTTTTTAAAATAACTGATACCACCCTTATAAGGCCATCGGGACCTGGACGAACATTCTCCACGCGTCCAAGCAACCATTGTCCTTGACCACAGGGATCATCTACAACAAGAACAAGATCGCCGATTTCGGGTTCATTTTCGCTTTTAAGCCATTTAGGGCGAGCTTGGAGGCGATTCAAATATTCATTTCGCCATCGTTTCGAGAAATGTTGTTTTAGCTTCTCCACAGTTTTCCATCGGCTCAGCAAGTCGGGTTTTGTATCCAGCAAACATTCGTCTTGTAGACATGTCGTTGGTTCACCTACTAAAAAATGCGCTGGGGTGAGCGCTTCAAAGCTAGAAGAATCTGGCAACAAAGGGCATAATGGGCGAGAATTTAAACAACACTCGATTTGACAAAGAAGTGTTCCCAACTCCTCGAAATTCAAAATTCGGTCATTTATTACACGTTTCAAATGAAATTTAACCGACTTCACACCTGTTTCCCAAAGACCACCAAAATTGGGGGAAGCAGGAGGAATAAAATGCCAAGTGGTACATTTAAGATTCAGAGCATGGCAGGGATTTCTGATTTTTGTTATGTAGAACCTGTAGTTCTTTTGAGGCCTCAACAAAGTTAGTGCCGCAATCGGAATAAAGATCATTACATTGGCCTCGACGGGATACAAACCGTTTGAAAGCAGCTAGAAAAGCACTAGTAGTTAGATTTGAAACCGCCTCTAAATGTATGGCTTTGGTCACCATACACACAAATAAACATATGTATCCTTTCGAGACAACAGCAGAACGTAAAGATGAAATTTTAATTGATATAAGGCCGGCATAGTCGACAACACTGTGTCTGAAGGGGCGTGTTATGTTCAACCTAGCCCGAGGTAAATTACCCATTATCTGCTTGGAAGTCCTTGTCATATATCGAAAGCACGGTGAATAATCGTTTCGCTAAAACAAATCGTTTGGATAATTGGAGTCATGTAGGCGTCCTCCAACACGAATTATGCCATTGTCATCTAAAAATGGCATAAGCATCAAAATGGGGCTATGGGTGATTATTTGGTCAGACGAAAGCTTTGACATTTCTTTAGGAAAATCTATTTCCTGAGATAATTTCACCAATATACTCATGGTCCTATTTTCAACCGTCGAACTGAACGGACGTGTTTTCTAATAGCGGAGTATTTCATCGTAATAAGTACTTATTACGAATTTCACGTGTGGTGGAAATAATAAACCACCATGCAGCGAAATTCAAAGTCATCGCTAACTTCAGGGCCCATTGGACGGGTAACGACTGAAGTTATAAATTTGGCCAGCGACCAAGAGTCAGGCCCAATTAGTGGACGGGTCGACTGGCGGTGAAACTTTGGCAAGTCGAACCTTTTCTAAGGTGACGACAAAAAAAGGAGGCAATCCCTCTCGAAAGAGATTCAAGGAACGAAGAAATGCTTTGTTTATCCTAAAGAACTTAGGATCAGTCGACCCAAGCACGTTGTCGGCTAAGCAAAGCGATTCCTTAAAATGGGCTCAAGGAATTCTTGAAGCTGGAAAAAGGGAACGATCACCGGATGCGCTGCCATCCTCTAAACGGGATCAAAGATCGTTTGCCTCAGTTGCATAAGACAGCCTTGTGATGGCTATTATTAATAAAGAAGCATTGGACGGTATGATTCCAAAGTAAAAATTGGGGGAAATTGAGAACGCGATGTCTGGTGTCTACTCAGAGGTGCGAAAAAAGTTTCCCGGACCAAGTCCTTGACGGCAAGATGCTGGATGGTATCAAGGACGATATAAGTTAATAGCTTTTGCGGACCAGAGGGGTATGGATTGCTTTAAAGCTGCATTGATGCTAATTGGTGAAGTTTGGGAAGGAGCCGCTTTGGAGTTAGTAGATAAAAAAGACATACCGGCTAAACCTAGAGCACATGCATGGATACCGGCAAACCCTCAATACTAGAGAGACTAAAAGAATGTAACCCAGATCTCACAACCGCCGATTGGAAGGTTGGTCGTTTGGATGAGGTGGATGGACCAAGACGACATGCGGTGTTTATATTAAACATAGAGTCGCTGCCACATCTAGCCCAGACCCAAGGACGTGTAAGTTATGGCTTTCATGATATCCATATGAAGGTATACAAAAGCGATCAGCCAAAGGACTCCGAAACGGACAAGCCTCCGGTAGAGTCAGCAGTGAAAAAATCTCCTAGCGAAGCCGAAGGAGACATAAAACCTGCAGACTATGGCGATAATCATATGCTGGAAGTTTCTACAGGTTCAAACCTCACCAAAGCTGAACCGCGGATTGTTGCGAGAGTCACCGAGATCTGGAAGCCCTTGATGACTCAATTGAAGCGGCTGACGGTGGTTGAAAATTTGGATGGTTTACGGTTCCTCCAGATAAATCTTCACCATTGTAAGGCCGCTTGTGCTGCCTTAAAAGTTCTCCTGATGAAAGGAGACATAGATATAGTTCTTATTCAAGAACCATATATATATATAAGAATAAGATCTGTGAATTAAGCACTCCGGGTTTCAAACTTTTGCATAATACTGGTAACGATATAAATCGAGCATGTATAATTGCTAAAAACGAACTAAACTTGTTTCTGCTTCCTTCATTGAGCAATGCAGACACTGTCGTAGCCAGTCTTGAGATATCCAAATGCAAATATTGGGTATCTTCGGTCTACATGGGACATGATAGGGAGATGCCACCCTGTGCCGTTAAGACCTTAGATGAGGGGTCACTAAAAACAAAGACAAAACTCATTATGGGATGCGATGCAAATGCACATCATAGTATTTGGGGAAGTAGTGATACTAATGCTAGGGGAGAGTCGCTAATAGAGTTTATTTTGCGTACTAACCTGGTAGTTTGAAATAAGGGAGATGCACCAACCTTCGTGACCAGGAACAGACAAGAGGTTTTGGACGTCACGTTGACCTCTCCGGAACTGAATGATAAGATATCTGAGTGGCAAGTTTTGAGGGAAGATAGCTTCTTAGATCATCGCTACATCAGTTTCAGATTGGCTGTTCGGACTTCAAAGACCATATTTCCGCCAAATGTTAGGAAAGCTGATTGGAATAGGTATAGGGAATCGTTCAATTTGATGATACCGGAAATGCCAGAGACAAATATGAGCAAGATATCGAACACGCAGTGGAGCGGATTACTAAGGCCTTCAACATGTCACTGAAAGCTGGTTGCCCTAGAGGAAAGCCAAGGGGAAAAAATCGGCCGCCATGGTGGACTACGGAGTTAAGTAATATGAGGAAATCCTGCAGGAAGCTCTTTAACAAAGCAAAGTCTACAAGAGCTCCGGAGGATTGGGACACTTATAGGATGAATCTGAGAGCATATAAACGAGAACTGAGAAGGTCTCAACAAAACTCTTGGGATGATTACTGTAGCAGTATTGAGAATACGTCAGAGGCTTCCAGACTACGGAAGGTACTAGCATCCACTAACACCGCTCCAGGTTTCATTAAAACATCGGAGGGAAATTGGACAACGTCCAGTGAGGAGACGTTGGAGGTACTTTTGGACACACACTTCCCTGGAAATCAGACGGTTGAACCATGTTCTGGCGGTGTAACAGAGGCTCAGCGGTCATTTCCTATCGAGGAAATTGTGTCGGAATCTAGAATAAAATGGACTTTAAATAGCTTTGGACCATTCAAATCCCCCGGACCTGATGGAATTACTGCGGCGGAATTACAAACAGTGGCTGAAAGAATTATCCCCTGGTTGACGGTGATATATAAACGATGTGTAAACTTGGCATATATTCCAGAAAAGTATAGGGAAACAAAAGTCGTCTTCATACCTAAAGCAGGAAAAGCCTCTCACTCGAGTGCGAAGGATTTCCGACTAATCAGCTTATCCTCATTCCTACTTAATACCCTGGAGAGGATGACATGTATCTTAGAACTAGCGTGGATTCAAGTTTGCTCTCGAAACGACAGCATGCATACTCGAAGGGCGATCTACTGAGACCGCATTGCATGAACTAGTCAGCTTTATTGAAAGCTCACTATCTGTCAAAGAATACACAATCGTGGCGTTTCTAGACATCGAAGGGGCGTCCAATAATGTCCATCCGAGCTCGATATTAAATGGACTGACAACTCTGAATGTTGATCCAGGCATTCTTAGGCTGTTAGACGAACTTCTAATAAAGAGACGTATTTCAGCCACACTAGGGCAAGCAAACATACAAAGGTAGGTGAACAGAGGCACTCCCCAAGGAGGAGTTCTATCACCTCTTCTTTGGAATGTTGCTATAAACAACCTTCTGGTTTCCCTAGAAAAAGAAAGGATAAAAGTGGTGGCATACGCAGATGATGTGGCGCTAGCAGTCAGGGGAAAATTCCCATCCACAATCAGAGATATTATACAGAGAGCTCTCCGGATGACTGAGAAATGGGCGAAAGATAATGGTCTTGGTGTAAATCCAGCAAAGACAGAACTAGTCATGTACTGCAAAAATCGCAAAACTCCCACGGTTAGGCCCATTTCCTAAGGGGGTACTGAAATTCCCTTTGGTGAGTGTGCAAAATACCTTGGCGTTATTTTGGACAGGAATTTGAATTTTAGGCTTAATATTGGAGAAAGGGCGAGAAAAGCCACGGTAGCTTTGTACTCGTGCAAAAAGGCAGTAGGGAAAAAGTGGGGACTAAAACCAAAAATTGTGCTTTGGCTATACACGGCAGTAGTTAGACCTATAATGCTATATGGTGTTGTAGTCTGGTGGCCGGCACTTCAGAAAGCGACTTGTTTAGATAAAGTTCAGCGTATGGCGAGCTTATGTATCTCAGGCGCATTTAGTAAGACAGGAACAGACTCCCTTAATGTCATGCTACATCTATTGCCTTTAGACATTTTGGCCAAACAGTCAGCTGCAACAACGGCTGTTCGGTTGCGCGAGCTATCGCTGTGGTCGGAAAAAATGTACGGTCATAGTTCGGTCCTCAAAGTAATGCCAGATGTGCCTAACGTAGTGGATTACACCCTGGCAAAACCACTTTTCGACAAAAAGTTTAAAACTCTAATTCCCAACAGTGAGGCGTGGTGTACACAGACCCCGGGGAATAAAAGATATATAGATTTCTATACCGATGGCTCCAAATTGAATGGACAAGTGGGGTTCGGAGTATATTCTAAAGATCTGGAAATTCGAATAGCGAAAAGATTACCTAATCACTGTAGTGTTTTTCAGGCTGAAATATTGGCAATAAGAGAGGTGGTGAATTGGCTGAGAAGTAATGTTCCAACAAATATTGGCATTAATATATACTCAGACAGTTAACCTGCAATAAAATCCTTGGACTCTGTGTTCCTTAACTCGAAAACGGCCACAGACTGCCGCAAACCTCTCAACGAGATGGCTGAGCAGTACAATATTCACCTAATATGGGTGCCTGGCCATAGGAACATACCGGGGAACTGCGAAGCAGATGTGTTAGCAAGGCTAGGGACTACCTTACATATTCCAAGGGAACTAGAATCTGTTGGTATGCCTCTGGCTACCTGCAAGCTCATACTGCGTGAGAAGGCTGTTATGATGGCAAATGTTCGATGAGAGAATTGCAAGGGTTGTAACGACACCAAGCAAATATGGCCCCATTTAAACTTAAACCGCACACTAGATATGCTAGTGTTCTCAAGGCGTCAGATAGCACTACTGATATCTGCTATAACGGGTCGCTGCCTGATAGGCGAATTTGCAAAAACTATAAGTGCGAAGTATAATGACTATTGTATAAGCTGTCATGATGTGGAGGAAAAGGAATCAATTAAACACCTCTTGTGTGATTGTCCTGCTTTTTGTGTAAGGCGTAAGCGAATTTTAGGAGCATATAGCTTTAGATTACTGGCTGACCTGGAAAACGTTAACTTAAGCAGTTTGTTAATGTTTTTGGAGCAATCTGGTTGGTTCCACAAAAGTAAATAATAGGGAAGGTAATAGGTACTTTTAGTTAAATGTGGTATCACAATGGACTGAATAGTCCATTGTCCGGTGACCCTATGTTTAGAATCTTTGCAATTGTGACAAAAGCGTAGCGTAGAGAATCTTGTGAGTATCTCAGGGTATGACTTTCTTGATGCAGAATTAACACAAATTCTTGCACATCTTTTCTTCTCCGATGTGTTCAGATTCGGGAGGTTTTCTGGCCATGAAGGCTTGGACTTATATAGAAAAGATGGGCGAGAACACCTCTAGATGCACAGTCAGCAGCAGAATTGGGTTGGTCATGCGCTGTAGGTCAGCTACACGATTAGCTACGTAAACTGTCCAATTCGAAGGAGTTTTACGGACCCAGCTCAAAACAGTGGAACTGTCACTCCAATAGAAAATACCGTCCACATTCAAATCTACTAGAGACTCTTTTATCTTCTGTGTCAATTTAGCTCCAAGAACAGCAGCGCAGAGCTCTAATCTTGGAATGGAAACGGTTTTAATTGGTGACACTTTCGATTTAGCTGGAGCATATTAATGAAAATATCATTGACTGTCGTGATTCGTATATAAACTACTGCAGCATATGCAGTAGTAGAAGCATCGCAGAAGCAATGCAATTCTGTCTGAGAATTAAAGAAGTTGTAACAGTACAAGGCAATCATTTGGCACAATTTTGAACAAGAAGTGTTCATCCAGATGAGATTTTTAAGAGCTAACATGAATATGATTAAACACCTTCCTTGACATTCACAAATCTCCTTTCTTTTAATCAACTAAATGCTCAACCTTTAGTTTACCAAGAATTCAAAGCATAAAGTTTTTGACTTTCACTCAAATTCACATAATTTATATAACGTATGTAATATAAAAATAAATACTTATAACATATAACATATTTACTTAAAAAGAGGCAAATAATTAACAAAAACAAAACATAATAATATAACAATAAGTTAAAGGCAAATGAAAATATTAATAATAATTGGCCCATAAATTTTTGTTAATTAGTGATTTTAGTTAAAATAATAATAATTTATGATCGAAAATTTAGTCTAGTTATTTTGAAAAGGCGTTTTTTATTCTTGGTCATACTTATTTTTAATATTTTTATTCTTAAACAATTTTTTTAGAATAATGATTTTGAATTTTTTTATATTTATATTTCTTATAGATTTTCTTGTTTTTAGTAATTTTTCGAATATTTAATGTTTTTATATTTTTGTATAGATATTTAATATATTGTTTTTGGTTTTCGAGAATAAATTAGAGAAATTACGAATTTAGTCGCATTTCTTTAAATAAATTTACGTCCTTTTGTGATTGCTGTTTTTTCAAGGATTTGTTATGTTTCTGAATTTCAAAAAAGTTAAAAAAAGATCATTAACTTATTTTTGTTTGTTTAAATAAATTTAATGTTTTTAGCAATAGCATTTGAATTTTTAGAGTGACTTTCATTTCTTGAGATTACATAATATTGTCACGTTTTTGATTTTCTTGAAATCTCACACCCAGAAAAAATTGACCCCTTCTTTAAGTTAAAATGAACTCATTGTGAAGAAAGTTGAACTTCGTATAGCGCCAAAGGTATTTTTATTTATTTGAACGATGTGATTTTTGTAGAAATTAGGTAGAATGCATTACATATATTAGTTAACATTTTCCTATATTTATGTACCACTATACTACAGAATGAAAAAAATTTAAGTGAATTGAATTCATATATGGAATGAATTTTTTTCTTTACTAAAAGATATGTTTTATTAATATATTAAATATATTTATTAAGAATCAACAGCGTCGACTGGCCTTGAAATATAGGTTTAATATTCCACTATTTCCAATTTCTATGTCATATAAACTGTAAAACGTATTTTTTCTTCTTCTTGTACCTTCCAGTTTTAATAAGTTGCTGCCAATATAAAAAATCATAAACCATATTTTTAACAAAAGGTTAGCGTCACTGAATGTTACGTGATAATTGAAGATTCCAAAATGAAGACGAATGAAGAGTCTATGATTCTGTTGGTGTTTTCTTTCTTTATACACCATCACGAAAATTATTATTTGTTATTTTCAATAATTTTCAAAAAAAAACGAAAAATATAATTATTCAATAATTCAAAATAATTATATATTATATATTTTACTTGTAATTTATTATATTATTTTACTATATTATTTTTTAAAATCACTCTATACACAATAACAACACGATTCCAACTAAAAACAAAAGAAATATAGGAAATTTTCCTATATTCTAAACAGTGTTTTTCGTATGATAAGCTTTCTATAATAAAGAAGGTCACAATTATCATTTTACATGAAATTTTACTAAATTTGAGGAAACTTGGTTTAGTTCAGTTCTTGTTTATTATACGAATGCATTGAATAAAATTTTCTTGTTCAGTAGTAAATTCTTATACATCGCGAAGAAAACAGTATTAGTAAAATTCCATGTCTTATTCTTGTTAATGAACTATTCCTAACTGCTTTCAGTTTATGATTTTTTTACTGAAACAAGTAAATTTTATTATTTCACACAAAAAATTTAACTTAATGGAAATAAAATGGCTAAACAAAATTGATGAACATTTTTTCTTTTAGTTTCGAAGTCACTTTTTTTCTGGGTGCGTGGTTTTATGGACGTCTTGATTTTTGTAATACTTTCATTAGAATTTTTGTTACCAAAATTTAACGATTTTGTTAATATTCATTTACTGTCATCTATTTGTCAATAATATCAGTCATATTCCTTTTTAAATCAAATCACAATAATTTGGTAGAAGAAATGTAGTTTTTGCAGACTTAAATTCTAATGATTATTTGGAAATTTCCAGTAGGGAAACCACATAGATGTCGTTTTGGTTTGTAAACAGAAGTTCATTTTATTCCAGACTAAAAGAGGAGTGACAAGGAATTGCAGAGTTGCATTCTAAGTTATTGTCGAAGATATGCTAGACAAAGTGTGTATGCACATAATATGTCAATTACAAAGATTTTTGTAAATCTTTATTCACCAAAGTTTGTGCTCCAAATTCTACAACATTATTATTAGACTGAATTGCATCTTTAGCTTAATTTCCCGGTTACTTTATTGCAGTACTACATTTAACTTCGAGGTACATAATGCTAAATGCTTTATGTGTTCGGCCAAAATAGCTTTTCAAACAAACATAAAAAACTGTCTTAAAATTGTATTTTGTTATTAGTCCCATGAGCTTTTTTAGCGACCTAGCGTAAATAATTTGAAACAAGTATATACGGCCGTAAGTTCGGCCAGGCCGAAGCTTATGTACCCTCCACCATGGATTGCGTAGAAACTTCTTCTAAACACTGCCATCCATAATCGAATTACTTGGGTTGCGGTAACACTTGCCGATGGCAAGATATCTTAAAACATCCTAATACCGTAATATATACCACGTAGTCCATACGTGGTATATATTAAACTTAAAAAGACCGATTAAATACGTATATAATTAAGTTTGACAAAATTTTCTATAGAAATAACATTTTGACAAAATTTTCAAAAGATTTAAAACATTCTCTATAAAATTTAAATTTTGACAACATTTTCTATAGAAATAAAATTTTACCAAAATTTTTAGAAATAATCAAATCAAATCGATGATTTGACAGTGGCATAAGAAAAGGGATATGTTTGTACGAATTTATTTCGGCATAAGCCGGCTATCATACAAAACCTTTTTTCGGAAGGTTCAAGTATGATTCATTGTTGGGTTTAATGAACTTCCTGAATTTATTCTGATAATTGGTTGATAGTTTTGCTGCAAGTAGAGGATGCTGATGAGGAATGTGGTAATTCCGAAACGTGCATCAATCCAACCATCTTGCAGTCTATAGGGCTTTGCCCAAATAAATTTGACAAACATTCTTTTCCTCTGTTGGTTAAGCTACACTTGTAGTTTAGTCAATGCATGGTGATATCAAAAAACAACAACAATGCTTAAATGACAAAAATCAACAATAATAAAACAAAACTAATAGAAATAAAATATCACAACATTTTCTATAGGAATAAAATTTTGACAAAATTTTCTATAGAAATAAAATTTTGCTAGATTATTTTTGGCTCGAGTGGCAACCATGATTATGAACCGATATGGACCAATTTTTGTGTGATTGGGGATCGGCTACATATAACTATAGACCGATATGGCATGGTTATTAGCGGCCATATACTAACACCACGTTGCAAATTTGAACCGGATCGGATGAATTTTGCTCCTCCAAGAGTCTCCGGAGTTCAAATCTGGGGATCGGTTTATATGGGGGCTATATATAATTATGGACTGATATGGACACATTTTTGAATGGTTGTTAGAGGCTAACTAATACCATGTACCAAATTTCAGCCGGATCGGATGAAATTGGCTTCGCTTAGAGGATCCGCAAACCAAATTTGGGAATCGGTTTATATGGGGGCTATATATAATTACACCAAGAAAAAAGTGCCTTCGGAACTAAAGGAAAAAAATGTTCATCAATTTAGTTTAGCCAATTTATTTCCATTAAGTTCAATTTTTGTTTAAAATGATAAAAATTACTTGCTTCAGTAAAAAAATCGTTAACTTAAAGCAGTTAGGAATAGTTCATTAACTAGAATAAGGCATGGAATTTTACTAATACTGTTTTCTTCGCTGGGTATAAGAATTTACTACTGAACAAGAAAATTTTATTCACTGACAACAAAGCATTCGCAAAAATAAACAAAATATGAACTAAAACCAAGTTTCCTCAAGTTTCAAAATGATAATTCTGACTTCCTTTATTATAGAAAGCTTATCATACATACGAATAACACTTGGCATAGAAAAATATTTTAGTTCATTCGTACTAAGAAGTATTCAATCCTTTTAAAACTTAAGGAAACATACTTGTTAGAATATAGGAAATTTTCCTATATCTCTTTTGTCTACCTGTAATCGATACCTGTCAGCGATATGTTTGCGTGTGGGTTGTTTTTTATTTGGAATCGCGTTGTTATGGTATAAGGAGGGATTGTAAAAAATAATATAGTAAAATAATATAATAAATAACAAATAAAATATATAAAATATTTGTTATTTTAAATTAGTGAGAAAAAATATGTTCGTGATGGTTTATAAAGAAAGAAAACAGAATAACAACCCCTTCATTCGTCTTCATTTTGGAATCTTCAATTAACAGGTAACATTTAGTGACGCTAACCTTTTGTGAAAAAATTTGTTTATGATTTTTTTTATTTGCAGATATTGAAATTGTAAAAGGAGGACAAACTCGTTACGCAGCAACTTATTAAAAGTGAAAGGTACAAGAAGAAGGAAAATGCGTTTTACAGTTGATGACATTACATGGAAATTGGAAATAGTGGAATAATAAACTAATATTTCAAGGCCAGTCAATGCTGTTGATTCTTAAGAAATATATTTAATATATTAATAAAACGTGTATTTTATTGAAGAAAAAATTGCCTATATAAATAAATAAAATTGTATTTAAAAACGAAGGTAAGCAGTTCTAAGTTTGAAGTAAAAAGATTTACCACAAATATCGAAGATTTGTCCCAATGAATGAAAAAGTTCAATAAAATAATTCCATATATAAATTCAATTCAGTTAATTTTTTTAATTCTGTAGTATAAGGGTACATAAATATAGGAAAATGTTAACTAATATATGGAATGCATTCTACCTAATTTCTACGAAAATCACATTGTTCAAACAAATAAAAATGTCTTTGGCGCTATACGAAGTTCAATTTTCTTCACAATTAGTTCATTTTAACTTAAAGAAGGGGTCACTTTTTTCTGGGTGTATGGACCAATATGGACCAATTTTCACATGGTTGTTAGAGACCATATACTTACACCACGCGCCAAATTTCAACCGGATCGGATGAATTTTGCTCCTCTAAGAGGCTCCGGAGTTCAAATCTGGGGATCGGTTTATATGGGGGCTATATATAATTATGGACCGATATGAACCAATGTTTGCATGGTTGTTAGAGACCATATACTAATACCATGTACCAAATTTCAGCCGTATCGGATGAAATTTGCTTCTCTTTGAGGCTCCGCAAGCCAAATCTGGGGATCGGTTTATATGGGGGCTATATATAATTATGGACCGATGTGGACCAATTTTTGCAAGGTTGTTAAAGACCATATACCAACACCATGTGCCAAATTTCAGCCAGATCGGGTGAAATTTTCTTCTCTTTGAGGCTCAACAAGCCAAATCGGGGGATCGGTTTATATGGGAGCTATATATAATTATTGACCGATATGGACCAATTTTTGCATGGATGTTAGAGACCATATACTAACACTATGTACCAAATTTTAGCCAGATCGGATGAAATATGCTTCTCTTATAGGCTCTGCAAGCCAAATTTGGGGGTCCGTTCATATGGGGGCTATACGTAAAAGTGGACCGATATGGCCCATTTGCAATACCATCCGACCTACATCAATAACAACTACTTGTGCCAAGTTTCAAGTCGATAGATCTTTTCGTTCGGAAGTTAGCGTGATTTCAACAGACGGACGGACATGATCAGATCGACTCAGAATTTCACCACGACCCAGAATATATATACTTTATGGGGACTTAGAGCAATATTTCGATGTGTTACAAACGGAATGACAAAGTTAATATACCACCCATCCTATGGTGGAGAGTATAATAATTGATAATTAAATTAAGTATCATTAAATCTGTACGTGTTAACATTGTAAACGTTAATATTAACATAAAAACAAGCAAGGAAAGTCTGAAGTCGGGCGGGGCCGACTGTATTATACCCTGCACCACTTTGTAGATCCACATTTTCGATACCACATCAAATCATGCAAACACATACATTTAAATTTGACCCGATCTGGACAAAATTTGTTAGACTTCTACAAAATGTAAAGACTTCAAATTTAAGTCGTCAATTAACTATGAATATGTTTTATGCATTAATTGCAAAAGGAAAAGGTATCGTTTTTTTTACAAAAAAGCAAAACTGTCATTATTATTCACAGCAGAAACCACTCATTTTGCAAAAAAATGTTTTGCTATGAAAACGAAAGGAAGAGAAACGGAAATTCTAATAGTATTTCTTAATGTCATCTACAAGCATTGCACACCAACATTTTGTTTTTAAAAATTCTTTAATTTTATATGAATTCGTAAACACAAAAGACGGTGAATGCGACTGTCCTTATTATTTTTCACACAATCAATAGGACTCTATTCTGACCCAAAATAGAAACTTGTGCCAAATCTGAAGTCGATTGGACTAAAACTGCGATCTGGACTTTGATCACAAAACTGTGTTCACAGACAAATATCGTCTCCTTCCTTCTGCCCTGTTCCACAGTGTGGCGCAGAGAATAAAAATAAAACATCTTAAACGACCCTAATTGCCACCAAATACTAGGGTGTGCTATCGAAGACACTCTCCATCGCAAATTGAGTTAAAATGAGAGCCAAAAAATATGCCTCAAAAGTTAAAACATTATAATAATATATACCGTTGCTAATATATTGAAATGTCACAGGGGGTTATTTCGCAGCAACAACTAATGCCTAATGCGCTTTACAGACTATCAGTTATTCCGGACGACAGTGCTCGTGTCGAACATATCCCATATATTGTGCGCATTATAAGTTAAGTCCGAAGGCATAATCGATACTGCTGCATGTTTATGGGATCGATAACACATTTACCGATTATTTAGTCATCGCCGACAAGTCGTATCGACCCGACACACTGTAAGATTCTTTACAAAAACCGACATTCCGTCCGGAATAACTGATAGTCTGTAAAGCGCATAAATTATAGAAATTGCATTATAGTCTTTGCAATGAAACAAATATGTATAAAGTTAAACCCTTAATTTCGTACACATGAAGAACAAAATCTTTACTCCAGGAAATCTAAAATCTCTCATATAGAATTTTCGTTTTCAGACATAGGATATATATTTTTTCTTCAATTGTTAATATATTTTAAGGTCAATCGAAAATTTTGTTTTTCTAAAATTTCGTTCTTGACAAAAGAAATCTCTTCTTTCAATGTACAAGCTATTCAGAAACTATATACAGTGCACTCGCGGTAACGTGAACTAATTAAAACCAAGCGAGTTCACGTTAGCGAACTTCAACGAATTTCAGAATAAAACATAGCCATATTCGGGAGTTGTACACTTTCTAATAGTCTTTTATTTTTGTTATTAGTAATATTAAAAACTTAATTTAATTTCATGAAAATATTAAAAAAAAAAGAAATCGGAAAAATATCAGTGGGTATGGCATTATAAAGCAATTTAAATTAATAATTAAAATTCAGCGCTACGGAGTAGTTAGTGTAAGAAAACGCGTGTTCACATTATGCGGGGTTCACGTTACCGCGAGTGCGCTGTATATCGAATATTATTCAGAAACTATAAAGTGTGATACGGTCAAAATTTGGTCAATATAAACTTGACGTATTTCTTTCAATTTTGCATTTAAAAAACCTGAGCACCCCTCATTTTGAAGGTGTGTGTGTGTAGAATGTTGCTCCTATTTTGATTTTGGAATTCACTCTTCAGTTGTCAAAATGCCGTCCAAACAAGAAGAGCAGCGTATCAAAATTTTGCTCGCGCATGGCGAAAATCCGAGCTACTCGCACGCAAAGCTGGCAAAATCGCTAAAAGTTGCAAAATCAACCGTTACAAATGTAATTAAAGTGTTTGGGGAACGTTTGTCGACAGCCAGGAAGTCTGGATCGGGGGGAAATCGAACCCCGAAAGCCGCTGAGACGACAAAGAGAGTTGCCGGTAGTTTCAAATGAAACCCTAACCTCTCTCTCCGAGATGCCGCAAATAAGATGGGTGTATCGGCACCGTGTATGGGTGGAGCCACCGTGGTGCAATGGTTAGCATGCCCGCCTTGCATACACAAGGTCGTGGGTTCGATTCCTGCTACGACCGAACACCAAAAAGTTTTTCAGCGGTGGATTATCCCACCTCAGTAATGATGGTGACATTTCTGAGGGTTTCAAAGCTTCTCTAAGTGGTTTCACTGCAATGTGGAACGCCGTTCGGACTCGGCTATAAAAAGGAGGTCCCTTGTCATTGAGCTTAACATGGAATCGGGCAGCACTCAGTGATAAGAGAGAAGTTCAAGTTCAGTATCACAATGGACTGAATAGTCTAAGTGAGCCTAATACATCGGGCTGCCACATAACCTAACCTAACCTAACATCGTCTACAACCGTGCATCGAGCCAAAACACGAGCCGGACTATCGACTTACAAGAAGGTAGTGACTCCAAATCGCCATGATAAACAAAATACGACTGCCAAAGCGCGATCCCGGAGGCTGTACACGACGATGCTGACGAAGTTTGACTGCGTGGTAATGAACGACGAAACCTACGTCAAAGCCGACTACAAGCAGCTTCCGGGACAGGAGTTTTATACGGCAAAAGGAAGGGGAAAGGTAGCAGATATTTTCAA
Organism: Haematobia irritans; assembly: GCF_050003625.1. NCBI lineage: Eukaryota > Metazoa > Arthropoda > Insecta > Diptera > Muscidae > Haematobia > Haematobia irritans. The sequence continues at coordinate 109,338,720 of NC_134398.1, read as the reverse complement.
GCACATAAAACTGTCAAAGTTCGCAAAGAAATATCTGGTTTGGCAAGCCATCTGTACCAGTGGCTTGAAAAGCAGCATTTTCATAGCTTCCGAGACTGTCAACCAAGAAATTTACGTGAAAGAGTGTTTGAATAAACGTCTGCTGCCTTTCCTGAAGAAACACGGTTGTTCCGTACTGTTTTGGCCGGATTTGGCATCTTGCCATTACGGTAAAAAGGCCATGGAGTGGTACGCCGCCAACAACGTGCAGGTGGTTCCCAAGGACAAGAATCCTCCCAACACGCCAGAGCTCCGCCCAATTGAGAAATACTGGGCTCTTGTCAAGCGGAACCTAAAGAAGACCAAAAAAACTGCTAAGGACGAGCGGCAGTTCAAGGCAAATTGGCTTTCTGCGGCGAAGAAGGTGGCTGTACAAAATCTGATGGCAGGTGTCAAGCGTGAGGCCCGGCAATTCGGATTTAAATAAACGATTTCACCGATTTACACGCGTTTTCCCTTGACCAAATTTTGACCGTATCACCCTTTAATAACGAATATTAGTTTGGGTTGCTTTTCAACTTTTTTCCCATTCTCGGTACGTAATTTTTAAATGAATTCACTATACGTAATGCTATATTTTATTTGTTAAGGCTCTGCTCACATTCGCCAACTTAACGGGATTGAAGATAAATATTTAAAACTCAATATTTATCTTGAATAAAAATACCCAAATCAACCATAGATAAATGCCAATACAAAATAATTGAAACTAGTACATGGAACGTGTGATGCATCCAATCCTCGGAACAGAAATAGTCTTTGAAGTTAGCACCGTGTGCTCTCAAAACTTTGGTGATATTTATATTTAGCTCTATTATCTTTGTAACAATCGGACATATCAAAATTTGATTTGAAATAAAAGTGAGATAAAAATCTCACACAAGGCATTTTAAAAACATGTGTCTGGACCATTTAGTGTGGATTGTCACTACGGCAACACTGTTTTGAGTGCACGTTCAGGTATGAATTTTTCCAATGAGTGCTTTCACTAATCTAATCTCTCATATAGAATTTTCGTTTTCAGACATAGGATATATATTTTTTCTTCAATTGTTAATATATTTTAAGGTCAATCGAAAATTTTGTTTTTCTAAAATTTCGTTCTTGACAAAAGAAATCTCTTCTTTCAATGTACAAGCTATTCAGAAACTATATACAGTGCACTCGCGGTAACGTGAACTAATTAAAACCAAGCGAGTTCACGTTAGCGAACTTCAACGAATTTCAGAATAAAACATAGCCATATTCGGGAGTTGTACACTTTCTAATAGTCTTTTATTTTTGTTATTAGTAATATTAAAAACTTAATTTAATTTCATGAAAATATTAAAAAAAAAAGAAATCGGAAAAATATCAGTGGGTATGGCATTATAAAGCAATTTAAATTAATAATTAAAATTCAGCGCTACGGAGTAGTTAGTGTAAGAAAACGCGTGTTCACATTATGCGGGGTTCACGTTACCGCGAGTGCGCTGTATATCGAATATTATTCAGAAACTATAAAGTGTGATACGGTCAAAATTTGGTCAATATAAACTTGACGTATTTCTTTCAATTTTGCATTTAAAAAACCTGAGCACCCCTCATTTTGAAGGTGTGTGTGTGTAGAATGTTGCTCCTATTTTGATTTTGGAATTCACTCTTCAGTTGTCAAAATGCCGTCCAAACAAGAAGAGCAGCGTATCAAAATTTTGCTCGCGCATGGCGAAAATCCGAGCTACTCGCACGCAAAGCTGGCAAAATCGCTAAAAGTTGCAAAATCAACCGTTACAAATGTAATTAAAGTGTTTGGGGAACGTTTGTCGACAGCCAGGAAGTCTGGATCGGGGGGAAATCGAACCCCGAAAGCCGCTGAGACGACAAAGAGAGTTGCCGGTAGTTTCAAATGAAACCCTAACCTCTCTCTCCGAGATGCCGCAAATAAGATGGGTGTATCGGCACCGTGTATGGGTTCAGGTATGAATTTTTCCAATGAGTGCTTTCACTCATTAATTTATTAGAAAGAGATCGCATCAAGTTCGAATCGAAAATTCGAAGCAATTCGAAATAGCATACATTTCATTAAAATACGATGAAAAACAATTAACAGCAGCTATACAAGAAATGTTATAATGAAATGTTACTATTGATATTCCCATATTGAATTTGGAAATATGTTAGAGCCTAATAAACAAGGGGAAGTACAAAATTTTTTATTTTATTTTATCTGTAGATGGAGAATGTAATTCACTACTTACGATAAATGATAAATTACTTCATTTTGGCTTGCTTGCTAAACAATGATTATCTATTTTCTTTTTAAATTTTCCCCATTTCTTATTACATTTACATTACAGTTACTTTTAACATACATACATACATGAGCACAAAAAAGTAGATGCCACTAATAGCCGGAAAAAAATTAACGCCTGTCAATTTTTATCATAGCTCTTAATGTGTTTTAAAATGTCGTACTGATTGGTGTCCAGGATGAATGCCAAAATAAAAAAAAATTAAATATTCCAATAAGATAACGGATTATGTTTCCATTCCAAGTTGGTTTAGTGAGCCCATTTGGATGTGATGTGGAAGTTTCCCTCCAGTATCGACGTTGACATGACAGCGTTTGCTATTAACAACAGACTTTTTCTATGAGTGTAAGTAAATTCAAGTAAATTCAAAATTTCAATCTAAATAATAACTATTGTATATGTAGTGTGTGTACCTGTATGTAGTACAACAACAACATTGGATTGAATTAAAAATAAATGCACTGTTAGAAAAATATGTTTTTCATATGTTCCGATATAATCAAAATGTGTTTACGGCACAATTTTAAAACACAACATATTTAAGTGCGAACATGTAATGTTCCTAAACTAACACTAAATGTTTGGGACATCTATGTTAATATGTTAGAATATATTATGTTTGGGGCATGAATGTTTCATAAAAATCATATGTGTGAATGCAAACATATATAAATTTACAAATTTCGACTAAACATACATATGTTGTGATATTTTATTCAAAGCGACAGAGAGAGTATAGAGAAAGAAATAGAGATGGAAACCGGGAGAGTTGTCGAAAGATATCAACATAACTCAGCAAAAGAATCAATAGAGAACAATTTCTGTGAAACCGCTTGTATGTTGTTTCGGAAAACTGTTTTATGATAAGGCCAAAAAATGTATATGCTTAAGTCTAAATACCATTTAATTTGAATAAAGAGAATAGACATTTAGAACCAAGAGAATAGACATTTGAAAAACAAACAGCATATGTTTTCGCCTCGAGAGCAGCATTTTATGTTATGTATGTGTGGGCATGTGTTTTGTTTCTCATTTTGGCATTATGGGCACAATTTTTTTCTTGGTTCGTTAAAAGAAATCAGGGGTCTTCATAAAAATAACGAAAGGGCACTATACTCTTTTTAGAGTTGGGACAGTAAAATGAAATAAGGAGGAAATAGTGAAAAATTACACAGTAAAATGTATAAAAACAAAGTTTAGTTCCTCTTTATTAATAAGTAGTCCACGAGGAGTTGACGGACACCACCAAATATAAAAGCGGGCATTAAGTTTGAGTTTTACAGCTAAAACAATTTAAAAAGTTTATTTTCTTTAAAATTAATTATTAAAGTGTAGGGACACACTTTAATATTTTGTACTTGTAAAATTATTCATCAGTTAGTCTTTGAAATTTGTGTATTGTTTTTTTTTGAAAAAGAAAGGGAGAGGAGAATAAAAGAATTTGTTCATTAATTTTTAAATGTGCCTTTGTTTAATTTTCTTAAAAATATAAAACTACGCACATAATTGGTGACCCCGCGTTTTAAGTCGTTTAAATTGTATCTTGCGCGTATCTGCAACAATGCCTAATACAGCGGAAAATTTGGATCCAGCAGGAGATGGACGGAACGAAAATTCTCAATCCCGGAACGTCGCTGCTTCCAGTGTACACAAGCTGCCTCCTTTCTGGAAAGAAAATCCAAAACTCTGGTTTATGCAGGTTGAAGCCATTTTTGGAATTTCTGGAATCACCCGAGATGAGACCAAATTCCAATACGTCATAGCAAATATTGATTCAAACTTTCTTCCTCATATTTGTGATATTTTGGAATCCCCTCCTGCTGATGGAAGTAAATTTGTCGCCGTTAAGAATCGCCTAATTGAAACTTTTTCCGAATCTCAGGAATCAAAACTCCGCAGATTGCTAAAAAATCAAGAATTAGGAGATCAAAAACCATCGCATTTGCTTCAGGTCATGAAAAATCTTGCTTCTGGCCAATTAAATGACGCTGTCCTCAAGACTCTCTTTTTGGAACAACTTCCAGAAGATGTTCGGTCCATATTAACAATAAGCCAAGTAAGTGACGTGTCTTCTTTAGCTTTGCAAGCTGACAAAATTATGGGTCTACGTTCGCCACAACTTTTTGAAGTAACTGCTACATCTGGAAATATTGATCTGACAAAAATATCCCAGCAAATTGAAGCTTTAGAGAAAAAATTCAACAATTTTTCTAGAAACCGCAGCCAAAATCGTGCCGGAACCGATTCCAAATTACGAGACAGAAGTAAGTCACGACGCAGGGATTGGTGTTGGTACCATAATCGGTTTGCCGAAAAGGCAACAAAATGCATTTCCCCATGCTCATTCTCAAAAAACTAGAGGAACATTCGGAAGTTGCGACAATTCCGGATGATAATGGTATCTCGTGTCGCCTTTTTGTTGAGGATAAGCTTTCTAAAAGACAATTTTTAATTGACACCGGGGCCGATTTATCTGTAATTCCTCCAAGTTTTAAAAATGCGAACAATTATGAATGCGGTATCAAAATTTTTGCTGCAAACGGTTCTCCGATTCGAACCTTCGGTCAGAAAATTATGCATTTAGATTTTGGATTACGCAGAAAATTTTCATGGACTTTCATTATAGCAGACGTTACCAAACCAATTATTGGATCTGATTTTTTAAAACATTTCCATCTTCTGCCTGATCTAAAACGTAAAGCATTAATTGATGGCAAAACTAATCTTCAAGTTACAGCAAAAATTTCGAAATGTCCGTCACTTGGCATAACAACGCTGGTCAAAGATGACTCTGTATATAACAAATTGTTAATGAAATATCCAGATGTCTATAAGGTTTCCAACCTCCTTGGAATAAAGTCGGAACATGGAATATACCATCATATTGAAACGTCAGGACCACCCGTTTTTGCGAAACTACGACGTTTAGATCAAAAACGTTTTCAAATTGCCAAAAAAGACTTTGAGTATATGCTTGAACTCGGTATTATTAGACCATCTAGGAGTAATTGGTCGAACCCTCTTCATATGGTTCCCAAAAAAAACGGTGAGTGGAGATGTGTTGGAGATTACCGATTTTTAAATAAAATTACGGAGCCTGACCGTTATCCAATTCCTTTTATTACTGATGCCAATATTAACTTAGCTGGTAGCTGCATATTTTCAAAGTTGGATTTAGTACGAGCATTTTACCAAATTCCTGTATTTCCCGACGACGTCCCAAAAACTGCTGTCGTTACTCCGTTTGGGTTATATGAATTTGTCAAAATGCCATTTGGTTTGCGAAATGCTGCTCAAACCTTCCAACGAGTTATGGACGAAGTACTACGTGGCTTACCTTTTACATTTGTCTACATTGATGATGTCCTTATTTTCTCAAAATCTGCCGCTGAACACTTAGAGCATCTCAAGATCGTTTTTGAGAGGTTTCAGAAATTTGGTATTGTCGTCAACCAAGGAAAATGTTCCTTCGGTAATACTGAGATCGATTTCCTTGGTTTTCGAATATCATCAACTGGAATGCAACCCATTCGAAGGAAAGTAGATGAAATTGAAAGTATCCCTAAGCCTTCTACTATCAAGGACTTACGACGCTTTCTCGGAATGGTAAACTTTTATAGGCGCTTTTTACCTAATGCAGCGACGGAACAGGCTCCATTAAATCGACTTCTCAAGAATGTGGTGAAAAATGATAAACGACCTGTAATTTGGACTGAGGAAGCTGAGAAATCATTTTTGCAATGTAAGTCAAGCTTATCAAATGCAGTGTCATTATTCCATCCCGTTAGTGGTGCCGAATTATCTATTAAAGTCGACGCATCTGACTTTGCATTGGGAGCTGTTTTGGAACAGCGAATTAATAACGAATTCCAACCATTATCTTTCTTTACTAAGAAACTAAGCACAACTCAACAACGCTATAGTACTTACGATCGAGAACTTCTAGCAATTTATGAAGCTGTAAAATATTTTCGGGACTATCTAGAAGGACATTCGTTTTCTATTTATACTGACCACAAACCATTAATTTACGCCTTTTCTCAAAAGCCAGAAAAAGCAAGTCCTCGTCAACAACGACAATTGAATTTTATTGGCCAATTTTCAACAGATTTGAGATACATTAAGGGTAATGAAAACATCGTGGCAGATACATTCTCACGTATAGAATCGTTGTCATTATTGGATTTTGAAGAACTTTCAAAACTTCAACAAAGTGATGAAGAACTTCAAGATATTTTGAAATCTGAAATATCTTTGAATTTGCAACTCATTACAATTCCTGCCTCAAATACAAAAATATTCTGTGATGTCTCTCAAAAAAATAGTCCTAGACCATATGTTCCACTTAAATTGCGGAAACCAATATTTTATGGTTTACACAATTTATCTCATCCTGGTACAAAAGCTTCCGTAAAACTTGTCACAGAACGTTATTGTTGGCCTTTTATGAAGAGAGATTGTGCACAGTGGACGAAATCTTGTCAGGATTGTCAACGATCAAAAATAACTCGACATACAAAAAGCCCTATTGGAACATTTCCACTATCCTCGCGACGTTTTGCGGAAGTGCACATAGATATAGTTGGACCATTCCCGTTATCAGATGGACATCGATATATCCTTACATGCATAGATCGATTTACCCGATGGATGGAAGCAATACCAATGCAGAATATTACAGCTGAAACTGTGTCTTTAAGTTTTTTAAATGGCTGGGTGTCTCGTTTTGGTTCACCGGATATTGTTCACACAGACAGAGGACGTCAGTTCACATCGAACACTTTTCGTAATTTATTAAAAATTTTGGGAACAAGATTAAAACACTCGACATCTTATCATCCACAATCGAATGGATTAGTCGAGCGTTTTCATAGAACACTTAAGTCCGCATTGATATGCCACAACAAAAATCAATGGACTAGGTCTTTACCTTTAGTTTTGCTTGGATTAAGAGTTTCAGTAAAAGATGGGATATATTGCTCTCCAGCCGAAATTGTGTACGGCGAAACACTTCATGTTCCTGGTCAAATTTTTAGCGAAACCAATACCGTTATAGATTCAGACGATTTTCTATTGCATCTTCAAACATTAATGTCAAGTATTAAACCCGCAACAACTTCAAGTAAAAATAGTCCAAAAACTTTTATCAACAAAGATTTGAATATATGCTCTCATGTGTGGATAAGAAGTGATCATGTACTAAAACCTCTTGAGCCAAAATTTAATGGACCATACAGAGTGATCAAAAGATTTCCAAAATATTTTACCCTTCAAATCGGAAGCAAAACAGAAAATATCACAATTGATCGATTAAAACCAGCATTTACAGAAGTTGAATTATTAGAAATGGATATCAGTCAACAGATTGTCCCTATCAAACCGAAAGAGAAATCAGTATCGTTTTCACTAGGAAGGGGGTAGTGTAGGGACACACTTTAATATTTTGTACTTGTAAAATTATTCATCAGTTAGTCTTTGAAATTTGTGTATTGTTTTTTTTTGAAAAAGAAAGGGAGAGGAGAATAAAAGAATTTGTTCATTAATTTTTAAATGTGCCTTTGTTTAATTTTCTTAAAAATATAAAACTACGCACAAAAGAAAAATAAAAGACATTTTAGAGCGATGGTGTTAAATGCTAGTAAAAAATTGTTCACGCCTAAATAAATGTATGTTTAAATTATAAAATTATTTATATATGTTTATACTCGACTCCACGTTCTTCTTTTGTTAGAGTTTTTGAATTCCTTCCAAATTTTAAAGTTTTGTACCAAAAACAGTTTTTTGTTACAAAATTGTTATTTTTGCAATAAAAAATAATATTTTATCCAAAAATCAGTCAATTTTGTTTATATCAAGCACTCTTACTGACTATAAATCTTTAATAACCCACATTTCGAAGTTTCATTATAAAAATTTAATATAGTATAAATATACATGTGTAAATAAAAAAAAGTTTTCGGTCGGAGCAGGGATTGAACCCACGACCCTTTGCATATAAGGCAGACATGCTAACCACTGCTCCACGTGGCAAACAAATGTATGTTTCTGTTAAATAATGTTATGTTTGCATGGGCTCGTGGGCGCTGCAAACTATGCTATATAAATGTAACTTATAACGATAATTATCTAATGGTGACTATAACAGCTACGTAGCCCAGTGGATTGTGTGTTGGCTTACAAACTGTATGGTCCTCGGTTCGATTCTCCGTGCAGGCGAAAGGTAAAATTTAAAAAAAATTATAAAAGTGAATAATTTCTTCAACATTATTTGTATTACAGAAAAAGGTGCCAAGAACTAATAAATTTCGCGGAAGTGAAAATTACGAGTATGTTAGGGAATGAGAACAATCGTGTTTGGAAAAAATTCTTCCAAGCATATAATATTTTTGGCTCAAAATGCTTCCGAACATATAATATGTTCACATAAAACAAACATATTAATGTTTCGGCAGTATCAAATAATATATGTGCTTCCTGCAAAATATGTTTGGAACATATGGTAAATAAGCGATATTTTTTGAGGGTGTATATGCCAAAGAGCTCTTTGGCATATATATATGCCAAAGAGCATATACATTGGGATATCATTCATAGTCGGTTTACGTATAGATTTTCTACTCCAATGCAGCGTCCGATCGGACCAAAATTGGTCCAAAAAGATTTCTATGTTTTAAATTTGGTCCGATGGTCGGACCAAACGAAATTTAGCACATTTTGGTCCATTTTCATAAATTTGTTGAAGTATTTAAAATTTTTATCACATCATAGTATTTGGGGAAGTAGTGATACTAATGCTAGGGGAGAGTCGCTAATAGTGTTTATTTGGCGTACTAACCTGGTAGTTTGCAATAAGGGAGATTCACCAACCTTCGTCACCAAAAACAGGCAAGAGGTTTGGACGTCATATTGGCCTCTCCGGAACTGAATGATAAGATATCTGAGTGGCAAGTTTTGAGGGAATATAGCTTCTCAGATCATCGCTACATCAGTTTCAGATTGGCTGTTCGTACTTCAAAGACCATATTTCCGCCAAATGTTAGGAAAGCTGATTGGAATAGGTATAGGGAATCGTTCGATATGATGATACCGGAAATACCAGAGACGAACATGAGCACTGTGCAAGATATCGAACAGTGGAGCGGATTACTAAGGCCTTCAACATCTCACTGAAAGCTGCATGCCCTAGACTCTGGACTCCTCCTATTTAAGACTCTGGAGAGGATGATAGATATTTATCTTAGAACTAGCGTCAATTCAGGTTTGCTCTCGGAACGACAGCATGCATACTCAAAGGGAAAGTCTACTGAGACCGCATTGCATGAACTAGTCAGCTTTATTGAAAGCTCACAATCTGTCAATGAATACACAATCGTTGCGTTTCTAGACATCGAAGGGGCATTCAATAACATCCATCCGAGCTCGATATTAAATGGACTGACAACTCTGAATGTTGATCCAGGTATACTTAGGCTGTTAAGCGAACTTCTAATGAAGATACGTATTTCAGCCACACTAGGACAAGCAAACATACAAAGGTGTGTGAACAGAGACACTCTCCAAGGAGGAGTTCTATTACCTCTTCTTTGGAATGTTGCTATAAACAACCTTCTGGTTTCCCTAGAAACAGAAAGAATAAAAGTGGTGGCATACGCAAATGATGTGGCGCTAGCAATCAGGGGAAAGTTCCTCTCCACAATCAGAAATGTTATACAGAGAGCCCTCCGGATGACTGAGAAATGGTCGAAAGAGAATGGTCTTGGGGTAAATCCTGCAAAGACAGAATTAGTCATGTACTGCAAAGATCGCAAAACTCCCACGGTTAAGCCCATATACTTAGGGTGAGTGTGCAAAATACCTTGGCGTTCTGGACAGGAAGCTGAACATTAGGCTTAATATTGAAGAAAGGGCGAGAAAAGCCACGGTAGCTTTGTACTCGTGCAAAAAGGCAATAGAAAAAAGTGGGAACTAAAACCGAAAATTGCGCATTGGCTATACACGTATACCTATAATGCTATATGGTGTTGTAGTCTGGCCGGCACTTCAGCAACCCACAGGTTTAGATAAAGTTCAGCGTATGGCGTGCTTGTGTATCTTAATGTCATGCTGCGTATATTGCCTTTAGACATTTTGACCAAACAGTCAGCTGCAACAACGGCTGTGCGGTTGCGCGAGCTATCGCTGTGATCGGACAAAATGTACCCTCACAGTTCGGTCCTCAAAATAATGCCAGATTTGGCTAACGTAGTGGATTACACTCTGGCGAAACAACTTTTCGACAAAAAGTTTGAAACCCTAATTCCCAACAGTGAGGCGTAGTGTACACAGACACCGGGGAATAAAAGATATATAGATTTCTACACTGATGCTCCAAATTGGATAGACAAGTGGGTTTCGGAGTATATTCTAAAGATCTGGAACTTCGAATAGGGAAAAGATTTCCTAATCACTGTAGTGTTTTTCAGGCTGAAATATTATCAATAAGGAGAGGTGGCGAATTGGCTGAGAAGCAATATTCTAAAAAATGTTGACATTAATATATACACAGACAGTCCACCTGCAATAAAATCCTTGGATTCCTTAACTCGAAAACGGCCATCGAGAGCCGGAAATCTCTCAACGAGATGGCTGGGTAGTACAATATTCACCTAATATGGGTGCCTGGCCATAGGAACATACAGGGGAACTGCGAAGCAGATGAGTTAGCAAGGCTAGGAGCTACCTTACATATTTCAGGGGAACTAGAATCTGTTGGTATGCCTCTGTTCAATGTTCGATGGGATAATTGCAAGGGTTGTAACGACACCAAGAAAATATGGCTCAATTTAAACTTAAACCGCACACTAGATATGCTAGTGTTCTCAAGACGTCAGATATCACTCTTGATATCTGCTATAACGGGTCGCTGGCTGATAGGAGGAAAAGGAATCAATTTAACACCTATTGTGTCAGTGTCCTGCATTTTGTGTAAGGCGTAAGCGAATTTTAGTGGCATATAGCTTTAGGATACTGGCGGACCTGGAAAACGTTAACTTAAGCAGTCTGTTAATGCTTTTGGAATAATCTGGTTGGTTCAACAAAAGAAAATAATAGAGAAGGTTCAGTGGTTAAGACTAGAAGTGCCCATATGTAATAGGTACTTTTAGTTAAATGTGGTATCACAATGGACTAAATAGTCTAAGTGAGTCTGAAACTTAATCAGGCTGCCACTTTAACCTAACCATCAATATTTTTCAGTGTGAGATTAGATATAATTTCAATCACAGAATACCGAATGAAAATTTCGTGTTTTAGGTCTTGGGCCAGGTTTTATATCTTTTTGGACAATTTCACTCGAATGTGCGCAAAAAGTAAAAGAGTAGGCTTGAGATATATAAGAATATGAACCTCATGAAACTATGGTGCATCACTACAGCAAATTGGATGAAAATTCGGAAATATATTATATTCTCGCAAGAAGTAAAATCGGGAGATTATTCTTCTTGGGGCAATACCACTATAAACCAAATGCGTGACTGTTGTTGTCTTTAACTACCCATAAATCGAAATTTAAGTCAACTTTTTGTAATATTGAATTTCGACTTTTGATGTCAATTAAAATTGGCTTTAAAATTCGACCTTTTCAATTAGTATATTTTTTCAAATTTTAAAAAAGTTTAAAAGTCGACATTTTGATTCATATGACAACCGCTAAATCATATCATTCTTTTATGGTTTACTTAACTTTTTTTAATTAAAGCACTTTGTACAATAATATAATAAATTTTCTTCGAAATTTGGTCCGCTGGAAGGAATTTTGGTCCGATTTTAGAAAAAAATCGTTGTGACAACTCTGCTCAAATCAATAATAATCCATGCTCGCATGCGTACCATAAATTCCACCTATTCACTTCCAGGTGACATAGAGAACATATGGAAATTTAGCACGTTAAACAACACTGGGGGCTAATCACTGCATTCGATATCGAGAATTTTCGATCGAAATCTAAATTTTTCGGATCACGGGAGTTGATATTTATTGATCGAATATTTTTTAGATTGGCAAGTTGTTATCGTTTTTTTTACATCGTTTTCGCCATATAGGAGTAGTAAATATGTTAGTTTACCTAATTTGTAGTAAATATACATATAATGAACATATTTTACATATTTAGGATTCGAAAAAGTTAAACAAAAATTGGTTATAGTCGAGTTCTGAAGCATCCTAGCTTTGCAAAGAACCATATAAAAAGTGCAAAGGCAAGAGCGATATCCAAGAGATTGTGATCAACCAATTACCATACCATACCATGACAATATAACGCTTCTGGACCACCATGAAAGAATTGTGAATGATGAAAGCTTCCACTGACCAAAAGGTTTAAGACGCCAGCCAATCGTAATATTGATAGAATTTTTTTTATTTTGATCTTTATTACAACTGAGTTCAACTCATTAAGCAATTTTTCTATAATACATGTTGTTATATAAGGAATATACATAACATTAAGATTTGTGAGTATGTAATTCAGTAATTACACTTTAATGATTTATCGATTAGATGGCTTAATTTGGTTTAATCGAGCATTCTCCAGTAAGAATTTTGTGCATAGTTATTGTCGAATATTTCCTTTATTTTAGCATTTATATACCAGGGAGCTTATACTATAGCGCGTAGTATTCTGTTTTGTCACTTTTGAATTTTATTAACCTCATTTTGACTCGCACAACCCCACAGTTGTATTCCATATAACCATATACCCAATAAATACAGGATGAGCGTTTTTCAAATGCAACAACTTTTCAGTTTGAGGGTAAATGTAATTTTCAACATAAATTCAACTTGACTTGAAAACAGCTCATCTTCAATACATCTTCAAATTGTTTGCGAATTACTTCCAATTTGCCAAAATGTTGACGAAATCTTTGAAAAGGTGTTGAAGATAATATGAGAAAACTTTGGCAAAACACTACTCTAAAATGCAACGAAAAATCCATGTGGTTTTTAATACTTCTTTGTGCAACGAAGTTCGTGGTCAATTGGAAGAAATAAAAAATGGAAAATTTTACACAAATAACACCAAATATTTTATAATAATAAGTAAGTGAAAATAAAAAAATGAAATAAAATTTTAAGGAAGTCACTAAATGTATATCTCTTTGCCGAAAATTAAAATTATGGATTCTTCGTTCTTGAAAACATTAAAAGCTGACCGATGAAAAAATGATGGACAATTAACTGGAACTGGTTCAAATAATTTAATTGGTAAGTCAATATGAAAAATTAAATCAACATTTTAGATAAGTCACTAAATTTAAATCTCTTTGCAGAAATCTAAAATCTTTGCATTCTTTCAAACATGAAGAAGCTGACCGATGAACAATGAGTGGCTTATCGACAAGAAACAAAGAAATATTTCAAAGAGCAACCAATTAAAATTATTAAAAAGTTGATATTATTCCATATCATTAACTTCCGGATGAAAATGTGGATCACATCGTTAGTTTAATTTACATCATATTTTCAGCTTAAAATGGATATTATGTGAATTCCTTCTGCTGGAAATCTATTTTAACCCGCGGTCCAGCACTTTCCTAATATCAAATAGCCCGCATATTAATTCATTTTAGTGCAGTTTTGTGACACCAACAGGAAGGAAATCGAATTATCTATGCAAAAGTGTCTACAAATAATGATTAAGATATTTAAAGTTATGTTCTTATTTGTTGATATGTTAAATGAGATATTTATTTGTCAATTAGTATTGTAGTGTATTATGTAGTGTAGTGTATTATTATATATTTAATTTTGACGAAAATAAATAAATTATACATAATTCATAGAATTTTGGCGTTGACTTTCAATTAGAAGTGGGGATATCATTAATACAAATTTTGGTTGAATAGTATTTGCAGCAATGTTAATTTTTGATTTGACTCGCATCGAAAATAGTTTGAGAAATTATTGAGTAGTGATGCATTTCAATTTGAGAATAACACTTGAGAAATTATTACTAATGTGTTGAATTTTACTGTTGAATTTTACTGTTTTAATGTCTGTTTTTTGTTGAGAACGCGATTTTCTCAACAATTTCTCAACTTGAATATTACCCTAATCCTTTGAAAATATGTTTGAAAAATTGTTGAAATTTAGCATTTTTCAAACGTTTGTGTTTATTGGGTAGGTTTAATGATTTGATTATAGAGAAGCAATTTATTGCCAATTGAAATGTTTGATTTTGTTGAGAATATCCAACTCATTTGTTTATATTTGAATTTTACCTCTTGAACCTTTTTTGACGTGTTCTTTCCACCTGCTTTTTGTATCCAATGTCATTCCCAAATATTTTGCGGTATTTGCGTAAGGTACTTGTTATACCCTCCACCACGGAATAACTTTGTCATTCCGTTTGTAACACATCGAAATATTGCTCAAAGACCCCATAAAGTATATATATTCTGGGTCGTGGTGAAATTCTGAGTCGATCTGAGCATGTCCGTCCGTCCGTCCGTCCGTCCGTCTGTTGAAATCACGATAACTTCCGAACGAAACAAGCTATCGACTTGAAACTTGGCACAAGTAGTTGTTATTGATGTAGGTCGGATGGTATTGCAAATGGGCCATATCAGTCCATTTTTACGTATAGCCCCCATATAAACGGATCCCCAAATTTGGCTTGCGAGGCCTCTAAGAGAAGCAAATTTCATCCGATCCGGCTGAAATTTGGTACATGGTGTTAGTATATGGTCTCTAACAACCATGCAAAAATTGGTCCACATCGGTCCATAATTATATATAGCCCCCATATAAACCGATTACCATATTTGACCTCCGGAGCCTCTTGGAAGACCAAAATTCATTTGATTCAGTTGAAATTTGGTACGTGGTGTTAATATATGGCCTCACACTCCCATGCACAAATTGGTCGAAATCGGTCCATAATTATATATAGCCCCCATATAAACCGATCCCCAGATTTGACCTCCGGAGCCCCTTGGAAGAGCAAAATTCATCCGATTCGGTTGAAATTTGGTACGAGATGTTAGTATATGGTATCCAACAACCATGCAGGAATTGGTTCATATCAGTCCATAATTATATATAGGACCCATATAAACCGATCCCCAGACTTGACCTCCGGTGCCTTTTGGAGAAGCAAAATTTATCCGATCTGGTTGAAATTTTGTACGTGGTAGTAGTATATGATATTTAACAACCATGCCAAAAGTGGTCCATATCAGTCCATAATCACATATAGCCCCCATATAAATCGATCCCGAGATTTGGTTTTGGAGAGATTTGGTGGAGGAGCAAATTTCATCCGAGTCAGTTGAAATTTGGTACATTGTGCTAGTATATGGCCGTTAACAACCATGCCTAACTAGGTCCATATCGGTCTATAGTTATATATAGCCCTCAGATCCATATCAATAATTGTATATAGCCGCCATATTTCAATTCTGGCTCCCTACGTACCGTGCAAAAGTCCATATCGATTCGTAATTATTTGTAGACTTACCTACACATACTTTTTTTGTCTAATGTATACCACGTATGGACTAACTCACAATTTAGAAAACGATTTAAGATACCACAACCCAAGTAATTCGATTGTGGATGACAGTGGATTGTGGATGACAGTAGCCACTAACTAACCTATACATCATCATGGAGCTCAACATCGTCCGTCGGCTATCTATTCAACCGTCGAACGGAACGGACGTGTTTTTTTAATAGCGGATAAAATCGTCGTAATAAGTACCTACTACGAATTTCAAGTGTGGTGGGATATTAGGCCACCATGCAGAGAAATTCAAAGACATCCACTGGGTTGCTAACTTCAGGGCCCAGTGGACGGGTATCGACTGGAGTTATAAATTTGGGCAATGACCAAGAGTTAGGCCCAATTAGTCGACCTGTCGAATCTTTTCCAAGGTAACGGCATCAAAAGGAGGTAATCCCTCACGAAAGAGATTCAAGAAACGCAGAAATGCTTTGTTTATCCTAAAGAAATTAGGATCAGTCGACCCAAGCACGTTGTCGGCTAAACAAAGCGATTCCTTAAAATGGGCTCAAGGAATTCTTGAGGCTGGAAAAAGAGAACGATCACCGGATGAGTTGCTAAAGACAGCCTTGTGATGATCATAAATAAAGGACCATTGGACGATATGGTTCCAAAGCAAAAATGGGGGGAAATTGAGAATGCTTTGTCTGGCGTCTACTCATAGGTGCTGGAATAGTTTCCCGGCCCAGATCCTCGACACCAAGAGGCTGGTTGGTATCAAGGACAATTTAAACTAGTCGCATTTGAGGACCAGAGGTCTATAGAATGTTTTAAAGCTGCTCTGATACTAATTGGTGAAGTTTGGGAAGGAGCTGCTCTAGAGTTAGTCGAGAATAAAGACATACCGGGTAGACCTAGACCACATGCATGGATACCTGCAAACCCTCCTGACCCTGAATCTATTTTGAATAGAATGAAACAATGCAATCCAGATCTTCCAACAGCTGATTGGAATGTTGGCCGTTTGGATGAAGTGGATGGGCCAAGACGGCATGCAGTGTTTATATTGAACACTCAGTCTTTGCCACATCTAGCAAAGTCTCAGGGCCGTGTATGTTATGGCTTTCATTATATCCAAATGAAGGTGTATAAAAACGATCAGCTAAAGGATTCAGAAATGGACAAGCCTATGTCCTCTTGCGAAGTCGAGGGAGATACCAAAGTTGAAGACATGGATAGATACCGTATGCGTGAGGAGGCTTCTACTGCCTCAGAACTCACCATAGTTTAACCTATGGTTATTGCGAGAGTCACCGAGATCTCTGAAGAGAACATTCTTGATGACTCGATTGAAGCGGCTGATGTGACGGTTGTTGAAAATCTCGTTGGTCCTACGGATCCTCCAGATAAATCTTCATCATTGTAAGGCTGCATGTGCTGCCTTAAAAGTTCTCCTGATGAAATGGAAAATAGACATAGTTCTTATTCAAGAACCATATGTTTATAGAAACAAAATATGTGAATTAAGTACTCCGGGGTTCAAACTATTACAGTATACTGGTAATGATGTAATTCGAGCCTGTATAATTGCTAAAAACGAGCTCAACTTGTTTCTGCTTCCTTCAATATGCAATGCAGACACTGTCGTTGCCAATTTAGAAATAGCCAAATGCAAATATTGCGTATCTTCGGTCTATATGGGACATGACAGGGAGATTCCTCCATGTGCCGTTAAGACCTTAGTTGAGGAGTCACTGAAAACAAAGACGAAACTCATTATGGGATGCGATGCGAATGCGCATCATAGTATATGGGGAAGTAGTGATACTAATGCAAGGGGAGAGTCGCTAATAGAGTTTATTTTGCGTACTAATCTGGTAGTTTGCAACAAGGGAGATGCCCCAACCTTTGTCACTAAAAACAGGCAAGAGGTTTTGGACATCACCTTGGCCTCGCAAGAACTGAATGAAATGATATCTGAGTGGCAGGTTTTAAGTGAACACAGCTTCTCAGATCATAGCTACATCAGTTTCAAATTTAATGTTCGTACTTCAAAGACCATATTTCCGCCAAATGTTAGGAAAGCTGACTGGAATAGGTATAGGGAATCGTTCAATATGATGATACCGGAAATACCAGAGACAAATATGAGCACTGTGCAAGTTATCGAACACGCAGTGGAGAGGATTACTAAGGCTTTCAACATTTCACTGAATGCTGCATGCCCTAAAGGGAAGCCAAGGGGGGAAAATCGACCACCATGGTGGTCTAAGGAATTAGGTAATATGAGGAAATCGTGCAGGAAGCTCTTTAACAAAGCAAAGTCCACCAGAGCTCCTGTGGATTGGGACGCTTACAAGAAGAATCTGAGAGGATACAAGCGAGAACTGAGAAAGGCTCAGCATAACTCTTGGAATGATTACTGCAGCAGCATTGAGAATACGTCAGATGCTTCCAGACTACGGAAGGTGCTAGCATCCACGAGCTCCGCTCCAGGTTTCATTAAAACATCGGATGGCAATTGGACAACGTCCAGTGAGGAGACGCTGGAGGTACTATTGGACACACAGAAATCAGACCGGAAATCAGACGGTTGAACCATGCACTGGCGGTGCCACAGTGGCTCAGCGGTCGTTTCCTATCGAGGAAATTGTATCAGAATCTAGAATAAAATGGGCGTTAAATAGCTTTGGATCATTCAAATCCCCCGGACCTGATGGAATTACTCCGGCGGAGTTACAAGCGGTGGCTGACAGA
The DNA here is from genome assembly GCF_050003625.1 of Haematobia irritans. Taxonomy (NCBI): domain Eukaryota; kingdom Metazoa; phylum Arthropoda; class Insecta; order Diptera; family Muscidae; genus Haematobia; species Haematobia irritans. The sequence goes on along the minus strand of NC_134398.1, from coordinate 109,320,152 downwards.
ATTATCCCCTGGTTGTCGACGGTATATATATGATGTATCAACTTAGCATATATTCCACGAAAGTGGAGGGAATCAAAAGTCGTTTTCATACCTAAAGCGGGAAAAGCCTCTCACTCGAATGCGAAGGATTTCCGACCAATCAGCTTATCATCATTCCTACTTAAGACTCTGGAGAGGATGATAGATATTTATCTTAGAACTAGCGTCGATTCAAGTTTGCTCTCGAAACGACAACATGCATACTCGAAGGGCAGGTCTACTGAGACCGCATTACATGAACTAGTCAGTTTTATTGAAAGCTCACTATCTGTCAAAGAATACACAATCGTGGCATTTCTAGACATCGAAGGGGCGTTCAATAACGTCCATCCGAGCTCGATGTTAAATGGACTGACGACTCTGAATGTTGATCCAGGTATACTTAGGCTGTTAGACGAACTTCTAAGGAAGAGACGCTTTTCAGCCACACTAGGACAAGCAAACATACAAAGGTATGTGAACAGAGGCACTCCTCGAGGAGAAGTTCTATCACCTCTTCTTTGGAATGTTGCTATAAACGACCTTCTGGTTTCCCTAGAAAAAGAAAGGATACAAGTGGAGGCATACGCAGATGATGTGGTGCTAGCAGTCAGGGGAAAATTCCCATCAACAGTTAGAGATATTATACAGAGAGCCCTCCGGATGACTGAGAAATGGGCGAAAGACAATGGTCTTGGGGTAAATCCTGCAAAGACAGAACTAGTCATGTACTGCAAAGATCGCAAAACTCCCACGGTTAGGCCCATTTCCTTAGGGGGTATTGAAATTCCCTTTAGGGAGTGTGCAAAATACCTTGGCGTTATTTTGGACAGGAAGCTGAACTTTAAGCTTAATATTGAAGAAAGGGCGAGGAAAGCAACGGTAGTTTTATACTCGTGCAAAAAGGCAATAGGGAAAAAGTGGTGACTAAAACGAAAAATTGTACATTTGCTATACACGGCAGTGGTTAGACCTACAATGCTATATGGTGTTGTAGTCTGGTGGCCGGCACTTCACCAGCCGACAAGTTTAGACAAAGTTCAGCGTATGGCGTACTTGTGTATCTCAGGTGCATTCAGCAAGACAGGAACAAACTCCCTTAATGTCATACTGCATCTATTGCCTTTAGACATTTTGGCCAAACAGTCAGCTGCAACAACGGCTGTGCGGTTGCGCGAGCTATCGCTGTGGTCGGAAAAAAGTTACGGTCACAGTTCGGTCCTCAAAATAATGCCAGCTGTGCCTAACGTAGTGGATTACACTTTGGCGAGTCCTCTTTTCGACAAAAAGTTTGAGACTCTAATTCTCAACAGTGAGGCGTGGTGTACACGGACCCCGGGGAATAAAAGATATATAGATTTCTACACTGATGGCTCCAAATTCTACAGATCTGGAACTTCAAATAGCGAAAGGATTACCTGATCACTGTAGTTTTTTTCAGGCTGAAATATTAGCAATAAAAGAAGTGGTGAATTGGCTGAGAAATACTGATCCAAGCAATATTGGCATTAATATATACTCAGACAGTCAACCTGCAATAAAATCATTGGACTCTGTGTTCCTCAACTCGAAAACGGCCATCGACTGCCGCAAATCTCTCAATGAGATGGCTGAGCAGCACAATATTCACCTAATATGGGTGCCTGGCCATAGGAACATACCGGGGAACTGCGAAGCAGATGAGCTAGCAAGGCTAGCAAGGCTAGCAACTACATTACATATTGCAGGGGAACTAGAATCTGTTGGTATGCCTCTGGCTACCTGCAAGCTCTTACTGCGTGAGAAGGCAGTCATGATGGCAAATGTTCGATGGGAGAATTGTAAGGGTTGTAATGGCACCAAGCAAATATGGCCCCATTTAAACTTAAACCGCACACTAGATATGCTAGTGTTCTCGAGACGCCAGATATCACTCCTGATATCTGCTATAACGGGTCGCTGCCTGATAGGCGATTTTGCAAAAACTATTGGTGCGAAGTATAATGACTATTGTATGAGTTGTCATGATGCGGAGGAAAAGGAATCAATAAAACACCTCTTTTGTGAGAGTCCTGCATTTTGTGTAAGGCGTAAGCAAATTTTAGGGGCATATAGCTTCAGATTACTGGCGGACCTGGAAAACGTTGACTTAAGCAATCTGCTAATGTTTTTGGAACAATCTGGTTGGTTCAACAGAAGAAAATAATCGAGAAGGTTCAAGGGTTAAAACTAGAAGTGCCCATATGTAATAGGTACTTTTAGTTAATGTGGTATCACAATGGACTGATTAGTCTAAGTGAGCCTGAATCTTTATCGGGCTGCCACTTTAACCTAACCTTAACCTAACCTATCGTCCGTCGGCTCCTAAGAGTAAGCAAATTAATCAGCCTCAATCTAGAAGTGTATGAAGGAAGAACAAAGTCACTGTTCCAATGAAGATATCTCAAAGCGAACAACAAGAACTGCTTCTGAGCCGATACTATCCTATCAATGTAAACTTCATACTGAGGATCCCACACGATAGAACCATACTCTAGAATGGGTCTAACAAGGGCTCTTTGTAACATAAGGGTCCGAAAACTCCTTCGCCCAATGCTTTATGAATCCTAGAACCCCATACGCTTTACTCGCCGTCGAATCAATATGACCATTAAAATTAAGCCTACGATCCATAGCAATGCCAAGATCAACAAAAGAATCAACCTCTTCCAATAACGAGCCCCGTATACTATACCGAACATCAATAGGCCTAGACCTAAAGAATCGCATAAACTTGCATTTCCTCACGTTCAAATCCATCAGATTTACCCTACACCAATCATCAAAGCTATCCAAATCACCTTGTAATAATTGCACCTGATCAGAATTATCAAACGAGGAGAATAACTTAACGTCATCAGCATACATCAAAATCCTAGAGTTAACCACGGACTGAGGTAAATCGTTTATAAATAACACAAATAAGACAGGCCCCAAATGACTACCCATCAGTTGTGCCTCAGCCTTAGACAAAAAGCCTTACTAAAATCCGTATAAATAACATGAGTCTGATTCCCAACAACAAACTGATTAATAACATGAGAAGTAAATTCCACCAAGTTCGTAGTAGTCGATAGGCCCTTACGAAAACCATGCTGGCAGGGATCCAGTATCGAAGAAATGCCATGCGACAAAACATCAGTCACCATCTTTTCAAAAACCTTGGGAATAGCACTCAATTCTGCTACCCCCCTATAATTACCCACATCAAAGGGGATCCCCGACTTATGAAGTGGTACGACAAAAGAGCTCCTCCATCTTAGAGGGAAATAACCGAACCTCAATGAACTATTAAATAACATCGACAATGGAGCAGAGAGACATTCGGAGCAAAACCTCAGAATTATCCCAGGAATCTCATCTGGACTACCACTGGTAGACGCCTCAACCCCACGCAAATACCCAGACACAGACAGACTATCAAATAATGGAATTGCCACCCTATCAAGCGACCTAAAGAATAGGGATATGAACCATCAGCATCATAAGCACCCTTTCTATAAACAGATTCAAAATAGCCCGCGAAACAGTCCGTAATGGACTGGTCCCCATAAAAGTCAACACCATCCCTCCGGATCTTCGAAGGCCTAGTCGAAGATTTACGTTTCATCCTAACAAATTCATAAAAAGACCTCGGGTTACAATGAATGTCACCTCTAACCTTATCAATGTAACGAACATAACACGCTCTTGATTCCATATTATAAATAGACCTAGCGACAGAGTACCGTCCTCTTATAACGTCTAAAACATCTATTCCTATCATTCCTGAGTCTTTTCAACACAGGAGAATACCATGGCCGATTCCTAGGGAAATCCACCCTTCGCCTAGGAACAGTCGGCGGCACAAAACCGTCCAAAACCTTGTAGAAATTATCAACAGCCATATCGATATCAGACAACCGATCACACCTACAAACAGAGCCCCAGTCAACACCCGAAAGAAGCGAATTCAACAAATCGAAAAAAAAAAACATAAAATATAGTGAAAATACCTCATCCCGAGCAGCAACCATTTGAGACTCATGAGCAACACCCAAGAGGCAAAGAGAGAAAGCAGGGTGATACCTATCCTAAGGATAAGAAACAGGATCACATCTGGACAAATCAAAATTATAAGGATCGCCTACAAAAACCAAATCAAGAATCTTCCCAAAGAAATTCAAAACTCCAATTATCTGACCAAAACCAGCATCAAGAAAAAGATCCAAAAAAGTCGTCACCCATTCCGATCCACCAGAAGTCGTCAGTGGAGTCAACGCCTCCGTATCAGGCAAGTCGAGTCAAGACACCATAAGCAAATTAAAATCGCCCAAAACCACGATCCTGTCCGAATCATTCATTCCAGACATAATACTATTTATTGCCACAAAATGATGCTCATATATAGAATACTCAGAAGCCGGAGGAATATATGAGCATGTGACGAATAAATTAAATTCCAGAACATCTACCCTTACCGCAAGGAATTCAATACCATCAACATCGTCCAGAACAATTCGCTCAGATGGGAAGGTGTCAAGGACACCAATTAGTATTCCACCACCAATCCTACCCATACGATCCTTCCTGAACACCAAGTAACGACCACAAAGAATCTCAGAATCATATACCGATGGCATGAACCAAGTCTCAGTCATAACCAAAACCGCAAACTCAAAATAAAAACTTTCAGCATACAGACTTGATAATTTCGTATTCAACCCTCTGACATTCTGATAAACAATAGAAAAAGAGCCATTCAGTTTTTTGGAGATGGAGGAGGCTTGCTAGGTAATCTAGCTAAGTTATCAGACCGATCAACAAATTTCTTAACGAATGCCCTAGGAGCCAAAAATCACGATTACACAGCGTATCGAAGAGATCAGCATCGACAATAATCTTAAAAGAAGATCTATTCTCAGAGAATATTAACAATTCTATGTACTTGTTGGATAGTTGAGTGGTTCTCCCTGAAACCGAATTGATGGGAAGGAATCAGATTTCTTCGATACATTATACTTTTAAGTGTTTTTCGATGACAATTACTTCTCCTACTTGAGTCCGAAACATGAACTTATTATGTACATTAATTTTCGAAGTGCTTTGTCGGTTAACTTTTTCACAATTTTTCCAGTAATTAAATCGTAACCTGGTGCCTTTTTGTTACTCAAGCCTTTTTATATAACATTTCTTAGTTCAGTGATTGTTACTTTTTTTATTAGTTCAAAATCTAGTTTGGAGTAACTGTTAACATTTTCATTTCTTGTTTGTTGATGTAGTGGCGTAAATGTCACTTCATAATGGTCTGCAAATAGCTCAGTTTTTTCCTTTGTGTTCCTAACCCATATATCAGATTTACTTTTAAGTGGTGGTATCTGCGGTTTGGTTTGATTGAAGTTTTTAGTGGCTTTCCAAAGGCTATAGTTAGATTCTTTGCTTGCTGAGAGGCTATTAAGGTAATTTTCCATGTTTTTCGAGCTCTGCTTTTTTTAGACAAGATTTCTGACGATTTTCGGATAATTATTGCACTTGTACTTGATCTCTGTTGTTGGAGGTGTACTTTGCCATGCCGATGTTTGAATATCTTACACGAATTTTTCCACTTCAAATTCTATTTCGGTTGCCGTTTTTAAAGATGTTTGAAGATTTATCGATTGATCAAGCAGAGTTTTAAAAATTTTCCAGTTTGGTTTTCTTGTTGATAATGAAGCTGGTTCATGTTTTACAAGTATACTATCACCAACTGTCATTATTACAGGCGTATGATCTGACGATAATCCAGTAAAGTTTTCAATATTAATATAATTGTGTGAGATCTTTTTCACTACAAAAAAATCTATTAGGCCTGGTGTTAAACACGTATTAGTGGGCCAATAATTTTGTTCATTTCCAGAGTATGCATTACATCCTTTATTCTTAATTGGTTTGTATATTAGGGCTGTTTTCTTTTTGCACTGGATACAACATTTGTATGGGCTATCCAGTACATCGTTGCACTGGTGTTCTATGCAGAACATCTCATCAGTGCAAGTCGCGCCGATCTTGCCAGATTGTGTTTTGATAAAGTGACGCTTCATCGATTCACAATAGCACTTTATTGTGACTAATTTATCGAAAAACATGTAATTCAAAGTGGTATAGTGTCATAAATAATCGCAGCAGTAAATATTTATTACTAATTAGAGCATTTCATACATTAAAAATGCAAGATTTCACTTCTTTTCTGTGATTGTTTTTAAACAGCTGATGACAGTGTTGCATATTTTTGGAGATGTCCTGGATAAACGAGTACTCTGTTTTCTTTTAGTCCTTCAGGGCTTAGGGTATCCAGTGCTAAAAGAAAACAGCCCTATTGACGTTGACATGGCACCAAAAAGTAACAATTGAACGCATCCTTCGTCAGCCGAAATCGTCCATTGAGCCTGCAAAAAGATTACTTACAGTGCACACCATTTCAAACCCATGCACTTACACCACTGACAATGGACACGCTTACTCTTATTTGTCGCCGGATTATTTTATATTTATCTCATCTTCAAATTCGGAAGGAATTTGGAGGAATGTAAAAAGAGATATGGGTCCATAATGCATCTTACAGACTATAAGTTTTTCCGGACGGAATGTTTTTGTTTGTAAAGAATGATGCAATCGATACGACAATTTGTAGATGACTAAATAATCGGTAAGTGTGTTATCGATCCAATAAACATGCAGCAGTATCGATTATGCCTTCGGACTTAACTTATAATGTGGCCAATATATGGAATATGTTCAACACGACCACTGTCGTCCGGATAAACTTATACAGCCGTATTCATAAAATTTTAACAAAGGTTTATCAAAAAAAATAAGCTATATTTGCTATAACTTCATTCATAAACAAGAAATAGCGTATCAAATGTTTATTAACCTCTTCATAAGTTACAAAAATGTATAGTAGGCCTTACCCTTCTTTATCACTAGTATAATATGACATTTGACACTTTTTGACAATTGGCGCATAGTCTGCAAGGCGCATAAGATATAATACAATACAATTTTTAATTTAAAATCTTCAAAAACATATGTATTTTTTGTGCCGCTAACTTAATTTTTTCATTTCATTTTTTTCTGCTTCGTTTTTTGCTGTTGGCAATGCTAGAGAATCGAATGTCGTGATTCAAACTTTTAATCGTATCGACATTTTTTCGATGCGATTGTGAATTTGCAAGCCAGGCCACCACAAAGATCACATTGAATGTTATAAATTTAGCTAAAAGTTAAATTTTCATCATTTGGCAATACAATACAAAATAATACAAATAATGTCACACTGAGCCATATCCACCAGGGTTGATGAAATCTGTTGGCATAAGATGTTAATCATCAACATTCATCAGATGTAGAATCACATGAAGTGGTGGATTCAAGGCACCCAATAAACACAGGATGAGCGTTTTTCAAATGCAACACTTATTCAATTTGAGGGTAAATATCAGTTTCAACATAAATTCAACTTGACTTGAAACAGGCCATCTTCAATACATTTTCAAATTCTTTGCGAATTACTTCCAAACCGCCAAAATGTTGACGAAAACTTTGAAAATGTGTTGAAGATAATTGGAAAAAACTTTGACAAAACACTACCCTGAAATGCAACGAAAAAACCACATGGTTTTCAATACTACTTTGGACAACGAAGTTCGTGGAAGAAATAAAAAAATGTGGACATTTTTTGATAATCAACTGAAAATACTCAAAATATTTTATAATTGGTAAGTAGAAATAAAACACGAAAATAAAACTTTAAGGAAGTCACTAAACTCAAATATCTTTGCAGACAACTAAAATATTTGGATGCTGCATTCTTGGAAACATTAAGAGGCTGACCGATGAAAAATGATAATGGCTTATCGAATAAATCAAAGTGCCATCAAGTTCCTTGCAAATTGCCAGAATTTTAATGAGTTTTACAACCATTTTATAACACCAACGTTCTTGAGGAATTTTGTGGTTTTCAATACATTTTGTACGTGGTCAGCTGGAAGAAATACAAAAATATGAAATATTTTTAACATTAGACTGAAATTAATCCAAAAAGTTAATTATAATTGGTAAGTCAAAATAAAAATTGAAATGAAAACGTAATGGAAATCACAAAACTCGGTTATTTTGCATTGGATGAAAAAATGATGAAGGAAAGTTTTCAGAAAACTTTCAAAGTGCAACCAATTAAAAAAATCCTATATCAAGAACTTCTGGATGAAAATGTGAATTATGTCAATTTACATCCCGTCATCAGTTTGTTATTTTGTTCCTTGATAGTAATTATTTCACATTGCCAGCATATTAATTAATTAAGTAATAATACATGTAAAACTGTTTAAGATGTTTAAAGTTGTATTGATATTTTTATTCATTACTACGTTTTATTATTTTTATATATTATTAATACTATTTTTAGTATTATTATGTGTTTTAACGAAAAAATTTATAAATTATACAAAATCCCACGAAATTTAGTTTTGACTTTCAGTTAGAACTGGGATTGACTTTCATACAAATTGTGGTTAGAAAATATTCGCAACAATGTTAATTTTTAATTCGTCTCACATTGAAAACTGTTTCAGTAGCGATGCATTTCAATTTGAGGATTTCAATTGAGAAATTATTGCTGATAGTTTGAATTTTACTGTTGAGGGTAATGTCTGTTTTTTTGTTGAGAACGCGATTTTCTCAACAATTTCTCAACTTGCATATTACCCTAATCCTTTGAAAAAATGCTTGAAAATTATTGAATTTTAGTATTTTTCAAATTTTTGTGTTTATTGGGCAGTCTTTTTCCTTATACCAAGCTAAGCACAAATGTACACCCATAGAAAAATTATTACCATACGGGCTCAAATACCGATACCGTACGTTATTGATAGTTAGCCAACCCCGTATGGTACAATATCAACACCGAATGGTACAAGCGGTACGCAAAGCATGAAAGTACCATTTGGTATTATGAAAGTACCAATATGGTATTGAAAATAATACCTAAGCGGTACTGTTATTTATACCATAAAGGTATTGATGTATAAACAGTGCGGTACTACCAAATAATACCTAAATGGTATTGGTTTAATAATATTTAGTTTAATAAAACACACGTAAAATGTCTTTGTTACGTACTTCATTTAATACATAACATACATACAAAAACTAATCATTTCTCCATGCAAAGTTTTTCTCCCAATTCAGCTCCATGTCGCAATTCAGGCACTGCATCCCTCAAGTCATTACAAGTTTTTCTCCCAATTCAGCTCCATGTCGCAATTCAGGCACTGCATCCCTCAAGTCGTCTGTTGTTGTATTTGGAAGATTTTTGTGTGTCAGTTGCGTATCTAATTAAAGGATGATCGAAATAGAAAACATAAATGTTAAAAAAAAAACATATTATACTTAGCTATAATTCGCTATATTCACTGAATTCATTTAATTTTCGTCATCTTATCCCAAACTATTGTTATTTACAAGCCGCATGAAAAAAACTAAACTACCAAGGCGACCAAATACAAATGGTCGCAACGTCAACATACCATGTGTTACGACGTTGTGATAGTTAAGGTAGGATTACATACCATGCGTTCAATGCGTACAATGCGTCCGATGATTGAAGAGTTGAAATTTCTCTTTGAAATCAAAAGCTCGAATAGTCTGCCGCAAACAGAAAAAATCAACCCTTCCATCAACGCACGGATTACCGCATGGTATGTAATTCAACCTTTAATACCACAATAATACCGGATGTAATGATTTTGTATCAAATCATTTCATCCCAGTGGTACCAAAATTAAAAGGTAACGTGAATCAATTTATTAATACCAAACGGTAATGGCCACATACCGCCTTTTTTCTACCAGTGTATGTATGTAATGTATTCAGGTGAAATAAATCTTCTACTCATTCCTTCAATAAGTAGTTTATGAACGTCCCAAAAGCAGGCTATGGAATGTTGTCAGATATTTCAGTCCCACATAGATTAGGACTCGGAAAAAGTTTTTATTAACGTATACAATTTAAAATTGTATGGTTTATTTAGTTGTTATCAATTTCCAAAAAATATTGAATGATTCCCAAAAACAAAAAGGCTACAAAGTGCTATTTTTAATCATGTTGTAAACATTTTTTGTTTTTTTGCTTTAAAGAAAGTAACTCATAACAAGAATGTTATTTTGTCTGTACCAAAGTCGGGTTTAATTTTCTGCGGGAAATTTACATACAAATGTTTAATTTATGTAAAACCATTATATAATGTTACTTATTTATCTATTACTTCATTTATTATAATTATAAATTATAAAAGGTGGTTAAAATTTCAAGGGCCGATGTTGATTTTGAATAAAACACAAACTATTTAGGAAATTATTGTAATTTTATGTTATTATGATATATTGGCATTACTCATTTATGTGTGGAACAAAATATCGGCCAAATGGGCGCCGCGACCTCGGTGACACACCTTCATCCGATGGTCCAAATTTTCGATGACGCTGAGGCATAATGGAGGTTCTATGCCGTTAATGTGCCGAATTATCTCATCCTTTAGCCTTGAATTGTCGACGTACAGCTTTTCTTTCAAATAACCCCAAAGAAAAAAAGTCCAACGGCGGCCAATTGACATCGCCATTACGGCCGTTGAATTTGTTGCGCAAAAGAGCCATTGTTTCGTTAGCTGTGTGGCAAATGGCACCGTCCTGCTGAAACCACATATCGTCCACATCCATATCTTCCAATTCGCCATAAAAAGTTCGTTATCATCTCACGATAGCGAACACCATTCACAGTAACTGCCTGACCGGCCTCATTTTGGAAAAAATACGGCCCGATGATACCGCCAGCCCATAAACCGCACCAAACAGTCAGTCAGTTCTTTGTGGGTGAATTGGTTTTTCGACAATCACTCATGGATTCTCATTCGCCCAAATGCGACAATTCTGTTTATTGACGAATCCACTGAGGTGATAATGTGCCTCATCACTGAAGATGATTTTCGTCGAAGATTGATCATCCACTGTTGCCATTTCTTGGAACCATTTAACACGTTGTTGGATTGTGTATCTCTCCATGGTTCAAATTGAGTGAGTCTGAAATACAGAAATGTCAAATAAAATTCGGCAAAAAACTTGGCGTTTATGTGTGGTTCACATTCAACATCGGCCCTTACAATCTAAACACCCTTTAATAAACTTGTCTATTCATAAAAGTTAATGTAAACTTTTAACTTATAAAATGTAAACTATAACCATAATGTAAACTATAAAATAAAAGTTCCTTCGATAAACTGTTATTATGAGTGGATATAGTAGATATCATACACTCTACGAAAATTATTAGTAGAATTGGTTGATAATGTTTTCAATTTTATCTGTCATTCTCTTAACTTCGATTACTTCAAGCATGTTTTCGTCGTGGAGAAGTAAACAAACAAGACAATCTAGGGGTCAGTGCAACAACTGTACTTTGAGTTATTTCTAGTCAAGTCACGAGTACCTAATATTTGAATATCGAATCAAATGTGAAATTCACATTTATGTGTTGGACACTAGAAATATTAAGGTTGAATTACACGCCATGCGTCAATCCGTACGTTGATGGAAGGGTTGATTTTTTTCTGTTTGTGGCAGACTATTCGAGCTTTTGATTTCAAAGAGAAATTTCAACTCTTCAATCATCGGACGCATTGTATGTAATTCTACCTTTACTTTTACGAGTGTTTTATGTTTTCTGTGACATATTTAGCATTTATTTTGTTTAGCGACCGTCACAGGTATCCACTCCTTTCGGTTGGGCCAAAATCTTTGCAAAACTGGCTAAGTGATGAAACTGGTGAACACTGCGGAGCGCAAGTGCCGTATGCTGCAAATCCCACGTTGAAGCAGAGGAGGATGAGCCGAAGAAATTTAGTCTTTAAGTTTAAGTCAAATTTATTTTATTTTCAAGTTAAAATGTTTGTGTTTATTAGTTCTTTTTCTTTTGTTTGAAGGAATTCTATATTTTTTACTGTTTTTTATAACTTTTATAAGATTAGGTATATGTTTTTGGTATTAACATTGTATTTTATTCTTGTATATTTTTGTGAATTTCTTTATCCTCTAAGCTTATTTGTAAATGTTCACAATTTCACTTGTTTTTAGTTCTTTCTAGTTCCGTTTTGTTTGAAAACCTTCAAGTCCAATAAAATCCACTTTGTTTCAAATAAAAATTCATTTAAATTCGCTCCACTTTTATATATATTGATACGAATTTCAATTTGTAGATTTAAGTGTATTTAAATTTAAAATTTCAAATTGTAACGATAAAATTACGTCATAACTTGTTAGAATCACCTCTATTTTCTAGTACTTGCCTAAACACCTTTTGTGTTCTTCGTTTCTCAATCGCTCATTGTAAAGTAACCCCTTTTGTTATTTTCATGGCCTATTTTATTGTTGTGCGACATCTGTCAGCTACTAGTAGAATGTTCTAGATGGTTGTCAAGACTATGAGCATAAGCCGATAAATTTGTGCGATATCACCAGAAAACTATGTGCGACAACTGCTTGCCGATTAATCGATATGGTTGTAGGCCAGACTATGCAGAATTTTCGAAATCGTCGTATCACGGTATAATATAAACCCCTGGCGGAGGGAGCTGTCAAGTAAGTCATAAACTAAAAGGCAAACAGTACACAACGTAGAGCAAATAAGTGAAACTCAGTTAAGCAAATAAATTGTAGATTGTCGATATTTGAAAAGAACTGTGCTTTAATTGTCGTTTTGGTGTCGGAAGTGAAATGACAGATAACTATGTGCGACATCTGCTTGTCGATTAATCGAGATGGTTGTAGGCCAGACTATCCAGAATTTTCGAAATCGTCATATCACGGTATCAGAGAATGAAGCCGCCGAGTCGCGCCGCCGATTTTAGCCGTCGCCGACCCGTTTTTAGCAGTCGACGCCGCCGCCGAATATGTCGACTCATCTCGACTCAAATTTAGCCGCCAATTAATCTAAAATATTGGTTTATATTTGATTTATTTTGTTTCTTGTTCGATCTTTTTCAGTTTAAATCAGAAAAATTTAATAATATTTGATATAGTTTTTGCCAAAATTTTGAACTTTCCACCTTCAATGAATTATAATCAAGTTGCTATAATAGTTTTACAAAAATTTAGCTCAAAAAATTTGAATGAAATGTAAATTTGATTGTAGGATTGGTTGTACAACTAATATCATTACAATTCGGAAAACTTCAAATTGATTTTATAATAGATAATTTTGCGCCGCCGAATAGATAATTTTTTATCGGCTTAGCTGTCAAGCCGCCGCCGCCGGAGGCAAATATTTAGTGTCAGCCGCCGCCGACAAAAATGGGTCGGCTTCATTCTCTGCACGGTATGTAAACCCCTGGCGGAGTGAGCTGTCAAGACAGTCGTAAACTAAAAGGCAAAAAGTACACAATGTAGAGCAAATAAGTGAAACTCAGTTAAGCAAATAAATTGTAGATTTTCGATACTTGAAAATAACTGTGCTTTAATTGTCGTGTTATTAAACACGCCTCAATATAAAAACGTAACAATTGGTGTCGGAAGTGAAATAGCGAAAAAAATTTACAATGAAGTTTAATAGCTTCGAGTGGAAGGCTTGAAGAAGGAATTGAGCAAAATGAAGTTGCCGACTACAGGAAATATGGCTGAATTACAAAGGCGACTACTGGAGGAGTTCGAGCTGCGCAGTACTGATATCGAAACACATGAGTTTGATTATAAGGAAGATCTTGACGAATCAGTAGTAGCCAATAACAAAATTGTCTAAAAATGGAAGAGAATTTTAGAAAAATGGAAGAATACGCTCTAAAAATGGAAGAGAATTTTAGAGAATTTATGGAACAAAATTCTCTAAAAGTGGAAGAGAATTCTAGAAATTTGGTGGAGAAATTTGACGAAAATTGAAAGTTACAACAAATTTCGGAAGGTATGGAGAAACGCGTAGACCACATTGAAAGTTAAATTGTGGAATTGGATAAGAAATTTCTACACCTTGAGAAAAAAAAGTCAGAACTAGAAATTAAAATGTGGTCCATTGCGTGTTGCCATGCCTCAACTTCATTTGATGTATTTAAACTCCAATTCGAAATGGTTGCTTATAGAAATTTGTGGAATGACGATGACAAAGCAATTGAACTTCTATTGGTATTAAAAGGCAATGCCGCTGATGTGATACAAAGCATTCTTGCTGTCGGTAGAAATAATGAAGTAATAGCGGCACTTCATCGTAAGTACGACGGAGAACATAAGCAAGACATCTTCACAATGAAATTAAGAGGAAGAGTCCAAAAATCAAATGAGACTCTATAAGACTTTGCAACAGAGGTTGAGCGGTTGGTGCTTTTGACATATCCAGGAGAAAGCCATCCACTTGTGGACAGCATCAATATTGAGACCTTTGTAAATGCCATTCGAGACCTTGAGATAATATGTGCAACACATGCCGCACAAAAAGCTACATTCACAGAAACAGTAACATTTGCTGCGCAAGAGACTGCGAGAGTTCTAGCGCGGCCTAAACTTCACAAGGTACGTAAGATGGAAACCGAGCAAGATGAATCAAAATCCGTTATTGAATTGATGAAAGAGGCTATGAAGGAGATAATGCAAGAAATGAAACAAGCGGCAAATAAATCCCGGATCAAATGCTATAAATGTAATAAGCCCGGACATATAGCTCGAGAATGTAAAGCACGACGCGAACGATCAAGATCCAAATCACCATCTCCATCACACAATAGCCATGAGAAGGTGACACCACAGTCAAGTGAGTCACCTTTAAACTAAATCGATCTAGTTCAGCGGGGCAAGAGCTGGCTCCCACAGATGATGGTCCGACAATCGCCATAGCAATAGTAAAACAGCAAAATAACAATTTGACTATTGCGGGTGGATTTTATGATTGCTTTTGGTCTCAACCTGGATATGAAGCGTCGTGTAATGACCTGGTGCGATATCGAAATATCGGTAAACGTGGGCTATAGTGAGAATAAATCTGTCAGATGTTTGACTATGGCTGGAGTCAATACCATCAAATGCCGAAGCAATTATATGGGTTTCTATGAATGGAGATTGTGAGTCGGCAAATTGTGGGTTGTTGAACCATCAGAAAACAAAAACAACAACATCTTGGTAGCAAATGCCCTGGTAACAACAAATGAAGAGGGACTTATACCAGTTCGAGTTTTGAATTTATCCGACAATCAAGAGCATATTGGAAAATTTTCTGACATTGGCAAATGTACACCAGCCGAGGCTATAGTCAATTTGGAAAGCAACTCATCAAAGGCACATGGAATAGCGAAGAAACATCTGGAAGGTTATATCGAAGCTTGGACACGTCATCTATCACCGC
Source organism: Haematobia irritans (assembly GCF_050003625.1). Lineage (NCBI taxonomy): Eukaryota > Metazoa > Arthropoda > Insecta > Diptera > Muscidae > Haematobia > Haematobia irritans. The sequence continues at coordinate 109,304,726 of NC_134398.1, read as the reverse complement.
CCGAGAAAAATAAGGCCAAACAATTGTTATGGAAAAACGCCTCTGCCTTTGCTTTTGGGAAGAGAAATCAAGGAGGAAAAACGTTGGTGAAGCATGAAATAAATACTACACAGCAAGGACCAATAAAACAGGCCCACGAAGTGTTCCACTGGCAAAAGGAGATGTGGTTCACAAGCTCGTAAAGGAAATGGCGGAAATGGGTGTGATCGTGCCATCATCAAGTCCTTGGTGCTCACCAGTTGTACTAGCCAAAAAGAAAGATGGAAGCACCCGATTTTGCGTGGACTACAGAAAGTTAAATGATGTCACCAAGATAGACAGTTATCCACTTCCACACATTGATGACACGTTGGACACACTAGTCGGAACAACATGGTTTTCCACGCTTAACTTGCAGAGCGGTTATTGGCAAGTAGAGATTGCCGAGAAGGACAAATAATAGCTTTTGGCGTTTATGGCGGTCTTTGGCAGTTCAATTCGGTCTTTCAATACTCCGGCTACGTTCGAACGATTGATGGAGTTGGTCCTACAGGGGTTGCATTGGAAGTCCTGCTTGATATACCTCGACAACATTATAGTTATTGGGCAAAACATTTGACGAGCATCTTAAGAATTTGAAGGATTTTATCCAGCAACTGTCAGCCGTTGGTCTACGACTTGGGTCATCATGTGACAGCAGAGGGCATATCCACCGATGAAGACAAAATCGAGACTGTAAGAGATTGGCCACGTCCACGGAATCTCCACGAGTTGCGCAGCTTCCTTGGTTTATGCACATAGTACAGGCGATTCGTACCAAACTTCGCCAGCATCGCCGCTAACCCAAAAAGGTACGAAGTTCCAGTGGAACAAGGAACAGAAGGTGTCATTCCATCACCTGAAAGAACTTTTATGTTCAGCTCCTGTTCTGGCATATCCTATTCCTGGCGAAAAATTTATTTTGGATACAGATGCTAGTGCTTACGGTATTGGAGGTGTGCTATCTCAACAGATTGACGGTAAAGAAAAGGTTATCGGATACTTCAGCAGAACTTTGTCCACGCCCGAAAAGAACTTTTGCGTAACGAGAAGAGAGCTGCTAGCCGTCATAGAAAGCGTAAAACATTACCACAAATACTTGTATGGACAGCACTTCTTGCTCAGACCTGATCATTTAGCTCTACGATGGTTGCTCCAATTCAAGAAACTGCTGAATGGGTGGCAAATTGCGAGAAGTGCATGAAGGCAAAAGGTCCAAGACGAAACGGTAGAGGTCATATGCAAGAGTACGCTGGTAGTAAAAAGGCGGTATGTGGCCATTACAGTTTGGTATTAATAAATTGATTCAAGTTACCTTTTAATTTTGGTACCACTTTGTATCAAATCATTTACATCCGGTATTATTGTGGTATTAACTATCACAACGCCGTAACACATGATATGTAGACGTTGCGACCAATTGTAATTGGTCGCCTTGGTAGTTTAGTTTTTTTTTCATGCGGCTTGTAAATAAGAATATTTTGGGATAAGATGACGAAAATTAAATGAATTCAGTGAATATAGCGAAGTATACGTAAGTATAATATTTTTTAGCATTATATATGTTTTCTAATTCGATCATCCTTTAAATACCCAGCAAAAAAAGTGTCGCCAAAAATGTAATGAAAATCTTTTTTTGGACCCGGAAGTGGTGCAAAACTGACGCAGAAGCGATGAATTTAACATGGGCTTGCCATAGGTCAGAAGTCCTCCATTTCAATAGCCGTTGCACTGAATTTGATTCACTTCTTTAGGTGTGATCCGAATTCAATGTTTTGGATGTAAATTAACAAATTCTGTGATATTTTGTCAAATAAATAATTTTTATAATTTTGAATGGATTGTAACACTTGTCGGAAACGTTTGACCTCAAATATTTTCAAAAATTCACAATTTTTTCAGATTGGAATTAGCATTTGTTTCGACAAAATTTAAATGAACCTATTTGAAACAAACAAATTTAGAAGTACCTATTAAAAGTATGAAAATACCAAGTTTTAAGAAATTGAATTAAAAGAAATTCCTGGGTAGTTAAAATAAAGAACATCACTGGGAGTGCATCTTCTGGAAGTGCTTTTAAAGTTGTGCCTTTGGAAGAACTTCCATTTTTTTTTGCTGGGTAGATGCGCCACTGACATACACCTTCCAAATACAACAACAGACGACTTGAGGTATGCAGTGCCTGAATTGCGACATGGAGCTGAATTGGGAGAAAAACTTTGCATGGAGATATGATTAGGTTTTTGTATGTATGTTATGTATTAATGAAGTACATAACAAAGACATTTTACGTATGTTTTATTAAACTACATATTATTAAACCAATACCATTTAGGTATTATTTTGTACTACCGCCCTTTTTATACATCAATACCTTTATGGTATAAATAATAGTACCACTTAGGTATTATTTTCAATACCATATTGGTACTTTCATAATACCGAATGGTACTTTCATGCTTTGCGTACCGCCTGTACCATTCGGTATTGATATTGTACCATACGGGGTTGGCTAACTATCAATAACGTACGGTATCGATTTGAGCCCGTATGGTAATAATTTTCCTATGGGTGTATAGGCCAGGAGCTCCATTTGAAAGAATATCAATGGACGTTGCAGGCCCTTTCCCAGTAAGTGATTCTGGAAACCGATATGTCTTTGTGGTCATTGACTAATTCAGCAAGTCATTCCATTTGCTACGATTATGGACGTAGTCGACAAAAACTGGATATGTGGCTACGGTGTGCTATCTGAGATACACTCAGACCAAGGAAGAAATTTTGAATCGGCCATATTCAAAGAAATATGTGACCCCCTTGGTATTAAGAAGACTAGAACTACGCCATTACATCCACAGTCCGATGTCATGGTAGAAAGATTTAATCAAACTCTGGAGGAGCATCTTCGAAAAGTGGTGGACAACGGCCAACGGGACTGGGATGAGCATATACCAAAGTTTTTGCTGTCTTATAGATCTGCCATACATGATTCTACGTCACGAACACCTGCCAAGGTTCTATTCGGAACGGAATTGAAGTTACCTGGAGATTTGATATTCGGCGCCAAACCTAATGAGCTCGCCATGAAAGAAAACAGTACCGACATACCAAACACATTTGGTGCAGTTCATGAATCAGTGCGCAACAAAATAAAAATGGTCAGCAACATGATGAAGGCGAGATATGATCGTGCAGCGAACTCTGAGGGCTTCAAAGAAGGACAACTGCTTCTGCTATTCAACAACGAAAGAAAGGATTATGTCCTAAACTACAAACACAGTGGGAAGGCCCATATAAAATCATCAAGAAGATAAATGATGTGGTATATCGCATTCAGAAAGATGACAGCTCAAGGTCAAAGATGAAAGTTGTACACCTGGAACGTTTGGCTCCTTACGGAACGGATTCTGTGCCTATTCGGAGGCAGTGTTACGTTTTTGTATTTCTATATTTAAGTGTATTCCGTTAATTTAAAATTTCAAATTGTGACGATACAATTACGTCCTAACTTGTTGGAATCATCTTTATTTTCTAGTACTTTCCTAAACACCTTTTGTGTTCTTCCACAATAAACACAAGCATTGAAGAAATGCTTGTATTCAGTACGCTTTCAAACAGTTTTTCAAAGAATTACCTTAAAATTCAATTTGAGAAATTGTTGAGAAAATCGCGTTCTCAACAAAAAACAGACATTACCCTCAACAGTAGAATTCAATACGTTAAGCTGAGTACTATGTTCAGTTTTCAACCTGAAAACCAGCTTATTTTCACGGTTACTTTTTTTAATTAATTAATATAGAAATATAAAATTATTTGCAATCAATTCCTTGTACCTTTTCCTTCCATTACTTGGTAAGACTTGATCAAAATATAATCGTCTTCATACATATTTTTGTACTTTTAGTTTAGTGTATTGGTGAAAAACCCGAACATAGTACTCACCTTTAGCAACAATTTCTCAACATATTAGCATATCTCAACCTATTGGAAAATTTGTTGAAGGCAAGCAATTTGCAAGGCTATTTGAATTAATGTTGAATATTGGATTCACTATCAAATTGATATGGTGTTACATGTGAAAAATACTTATCCTTGTGTTTGTTGGATCATTTCACAATCGCTCATTGTAAAGTAACCCCTTTTGATATATGCGACACCTGTCGGCTACTAGTAGAATGTTCTAGATGGTTGTAGCCACACTGGTAGAAAAAAGGCGGTACGTGACCATTACCGTTTGGTATAAATAGTTTAGTTCACGTTACCTTTCAATTTTGATACCACATTATATCAAATCATTTACATCCATTATTATGGTTGCTAAAAAACTATTTGGTCGCCTTGGTAGTTTATTTTCTTCACATAAAGAAAGTATGCGAGTAAATTACAATATTTCTTGGAAAACGTGACGACCAAAAACCTAATTTGTGAAGCATTGGTAAGTATAATATGTTTTAGCATTATTAATTTTGTTAATTCGGCATTCTTCTCTCATTAGAAAATTATAAGATGAAAAAAATGAGGTATTTTATATATTAAATACATTAAAGAAAAAAGTCTTTGTTGCGTGTGTTTTATTAAACTAACATGTATTAATAAATCCGCGTTTGTATGTTATTAAACCCAATACCGTTTTGGTATTATTTGGTAATACCACACTATTTATAGATCAATACCTTTATGGTATAAATATTAATATCGTTTAGGTATTATTTTCTAAACCATTTTGGTATTTTCACAATACCGTATGGTACTTTCATGCTTTGCGTACCGCTTGTACCGTTCGGTACGGATATTGTACCATACGGGGTTGGCTAACTATCAATAACGTACGGTGTCGATTTGAGCACGTATGTTAATAATTTTTTATGGGTGCAAGACTATGAGCATAAGCAGATAAATATGTGCGATATCGGCAGATAACTATGTGCCACATCTTCTTGTCGATTAATCGATATGGTTGTAGGCCAGACTATCCAGAATTTTCTATCTATCCCCTGGCGGAGGGAGCTGTCAAGTCAGTCGTAAACTAAAAGGCAAACAGTACACAACATAGAGCAAATAAGTGAAACTCAGTTAAATTGTAGATTGTCGTTATTTGAAAAGAATTGACGGGTTATTAAACGCCTTAATATAAAAACGTAACAATACATTGAATCCTCTCAAATTTGGACACTCTGAAAACCAAACACCTCTCAAAAGTGGACAATTGTCGTAAGATGTTCACTATATTAGCACATTAAAATTAACCTCTCATAACTGGACACCTTCCAAATATGGACAAAATTTAGTCGACCGTCAGTGTCCACGTTTGAATGGTTGCAATGATTTTTTTATATATTTTGAGATAAAAGTTTAGTTAAGTCTTTTCGTTTTTAATAAGCAAAATTCATAGTTTTATTTTGATTGTATCAGGTGTTCTTTTTTATGTTTTTATTATTTAACGAAGATTTCACTAAATGTATATTAAAGCTCAATAAACTGTCCTTAATTTCTCTCCTGTGTGTCTTTTATTTATGGAAGGAGGTTTTGGCTCACAGTTTTTTTTTCAAACACTTTTTTTATGATGGTATTAACATTCACTGTGCCGATGGGGTTATATCTTTCGCTCTCCGCTTCAGGCCCACCTCCGGCTGCTTACTTCGATTGTGATTCATCCAAAACAGCAACATCATTGTCGGTTGATAGGTTAGGTTATGTGACAGCCCGATGTATCAGGCTCACTTAGACTATTCAGTCCATTGTGATACCACAGTGGTGAACTTCTCTCGGCTAAACTCTAGTTTAGCTATACCTCTCAGATTTTTTTCAAAACTTCACAAATGGTAGTACTCTTTGAGCAGATTACAACAACAACTTTTTTTCTCGGCGGTCGTAACCGGATAACCGGTTATTCGGTTCTAAAGTGTAAGTTAAAAATCCTTAATATATCCGGTTCTATAGGACCGATTACTTTGAAAAGTACATCACTAGAAAGGTCTTGAAGAGACCTTTAAAATGATGTATGAACCGTTATATAAGCTTCATCCGTTCCAGCTGTACGGGTAAAAACTTGTATTTTTCGGAACCGGTTTTTTATAAATAAGCTTATATCTCAAAAACTGCTCCATATAAAAGTACTAAATAACGGATTGCATTGTGTAGCTAACACTTCTACCTTTCCATCAAGGTCAAAATCAAGCTGCTATCTTTACTATAACCGGTGATATTAACTATTATATATCCATATACGGTTTGAAAAATAAAAAATTTTTTCAAAAAAATCGCGCGATTTTTTTGAAAAAATTTTTTGCCTGTGGCGCTTTTTTATTCCTGCAGACATATTTCCCAGATCCTATCCATATCCGGTTCAAAAAGACAAAATGAAAAATTGTGTGACCCGCGTGATTTGTCGTGTACTTCCCCATTTTTTGCTTAGTGATGTGGCTTTAGGAACAGTCAGTTCATTCAAACCATAACCGGTTTTAAAACGGATCTGTTTTCATTCCACCCCGAAAACAACTTTGAATTAAAATTGAATGCAATTCTTTTTTAGCAAAATTCAAATTTTACGGTAACAATTACATTTCAGATCAAATATATCCGGTTCTAACGGCGATATCGGCAAGCAAATGACTTTAACGGATAGGTAGAAGTGTAAGCTACACAATGCAATTATTACTTTTGTACCTTTACATTGAGCGTTTTTGGATTAAAAGCCGGTTTTGTAAAAAAAACCGGTTTAAAAACACCTATTTTTCCATCTAAACCCTAAACTGATAACCGGATAAACTCAAATTGTACCTCATTTGAAAGGTCGTACCTTTAGCTTTCTGGTTTTATTAACGATAAATTCAAATTTTACGGTTACAATTACATTTCAGATCAAATATATCCGGTTCTAAGGCAGATATCGGCAAGCAAATGACTTTAACGGATAGGTAGAAGTGTAAGCTACACAATGCAGTTAGTAATTTTGTACCTTTACATCGAGCGTTTTTGGATTAAAGGACGGTTTTGTCAAAAAAACCGGTTCAAAAATACGTATTTTTTTCATATAAAACCTAAACTAATTACCGGATAATCTCGAGTTGCACCTCATTTGAAAGGTCGTATCTCTAGCTTTCTAGTGAAAGTAATCGGTTCACTAAAACCGGTTTTATTAACGATTATTTGCTTACACTTTAGGTTCATATAACCGGTTAACCGGTTACGACCGCCAACCGGTTACTCTTTATTTCGATATTAAATTTAATTCTCTATCGACCCAAAAAAAAAATTTTTTTTTACGAGGTATAGCTAAACTAGAGTTGCTCCCTTCTCTCTTATCACTGAGTGCTGCCCGATTCCATGTTAAGCTCAATGACAAGGGACCTCCTTTTTATAGTCGAGTTCGAACGGCGTTCCACATTCCAGTGAAACCACTTAGAGAAGCTTTGAAACCCTCAGAAATGTCACCAGCATTACTGAGGTGGGATAATCCACCGCTGAAAAACTTTTTGGTGTTCGGTCGTAGCAGGAATCGAACCCACGACCTTGTGTATGCAAGGCGGGCATGCTAACCATTGCACCACGGTGGCACCACGGTTGTCAGTCGCCATTAAAAACTCAATTTTTCCTTAATATTTCCAGTGATCACCATTATGATGACCACAAAATTACAGACAATCAAAAATAAATAAACAATTGTCAGATTGCCGTAGATGACAAAATACAAGGTATCGTTCCGTACCTGCGTGAAGATAGCGACGTCGCTAACTTTCGATAACAGGGTTATCGAAAAAATAACAGGGTGACACAGAGACGACAAAAACTGAATTAATATGAGACGGACAGACAGAATATTTAATTAAATTTATGTATTTCCGTGCTTAAAAACAACGATTTTTACACAGAATATGGTAGAGAACATCTTTACCTACAATTTAATGTGCCACATGTGCCTGTTCAATGTTATTTAGCTTGGTTATTACTGGGTACTGGTGGTCAGGACACTATTTCCCATGTGGAACCCAGGAATGAACTTCGTACACAAAAGTGACAACGGAACTTGGTAGAAGACATCAATACCTACAATTTGTAGGTATTGATGTATTGGTGTAGAACAAAATTTTCCAGAAACTGTTGGACGCACTGGTGGTCAGGACAGTATTTCCAGCGCTGAGGCCAGGAATTGACTTCGTACACAAAAATGACAACGGAACTTGGTAGAGCACATCAATACCTACAATTTGGTATACCACATGTGTCTGGGAAACGCCGAGTGTAGAACAAAATTTTCCAGAAACTGTTGGACGCACTGGTGGTCAGGACACTATTTCCAGCACTGAGGCCAGGAATGGACTTCGTACACAAAAGTGACAACGGATATTGATAGAGGGCATCAATACCTACAATTTGGTATACCACATGTATCTGGGAAACGCCGAGTGTAGAACAAAATTTTCCAGAAACTGTTGGACGCACTGGTGGTCAGGACAGTATTTCCAGCGCTGAGGCCAGGAATGGACTTCGTACACAAAAGTGACAACGGATATTGATAGAGGGCATCAATACCTACAATTTGGTATACCACATGTATCTGGGAAACGCCGAGTGTAGAATAAAATTTTCCAGAAACTGTTGGACGCACTGGTGGTCAGGACACTATTTCAAACGTTAAAGCCAAAAATAAACATTAAACACGAAAAGAAAAACATAACTTAAAATGGGATTTAATAACTTAAATGAAGTTTTTATTTTTGGCAAAATACGAACAAAATGCAATTGATACATAGGCATTGTACTTTAGATCTGATGTGATCACCAATTGTGCATGACAGTGCAGTGGATTTTGTTGAAATCCAATTGCAAAACTACTGAAATCCGTAGATATTTCAACTGAAATCCATTGTAAGTAGACATATAATGTGAACATAGTATTAATATGAAAATGCTATTTGCAAATCTCGAAAAAGCAAAATTGCAATGAGGACGTACTACTGTACTATGTTCACACTAGATATGAATGTTTATATAATTTGATATCTCACTTTTGTATTGAAAGGCAAAATTCTCGAAAACGAAAGATTTCAATCACAATGTGAACGTAGAATCATACTACGTTCACATTGTTAATAATTTTTTTATTTGTAAATTTAAGCTGTCTTACCAAAACAACTTATTTTTAACTTATTTGTAGTGCAAAGAAATTATTTCTTTGTAGTTAAATTTTATTATGTTTTGGAAATTTTAAACAGCCCAATGATTTTTTACTTGTTTTAAGTATGTATCAAACATTTTATGAACCAAACGTGGATATAAAGTTCAATGACCGTACATATAAGTTCAATATGAACTAAAGCAAAAGAATTTTTTAGTACGGTTCCCAAAAGTTGTCAAAAAGAACTACTGTATGGTAAAAATGGTAATGATTTGGCGCTAATAGTTTTTCCTTTACATTTGGTTCAGTTTTTCTTCTATGAGAGAGTACAATTTCTTGAGTTGTAGTTATAAAGTACACCAAGGCAATAAATTTTCCTAGTTTTAACAACGCTTTGTCCAAATCTCAAAATGTGAAGTACAATTTTGTTCAATTTTCGCAGGAAGTATTTTATTCTTCCTATAAATCAATTTATTTATTTTATGAGTGATTAATAATCTACATTTTTAATGAATTTATTATTTTATGTGCAATTAATAATCTACATTTTTAATGAAAACAAAAATATGTGTAATGAGCTCTTTAAGTGCAACTACCTTACACACATATGCCATGGAATCTGTTATACACCAGTCCGCCATTTTGTTGTGTTATAACACTTTTAGCAGAGTTACCAAGATAACTTACGAAACACGTGCTTTAAATATGCACCCTTTGCACGATCGACATGTCATAACAATAATTATTGAAAAGAAAAAACATGATATTAATTGTAAATATGTAATAAATGATCTTTGTACATATGAAAGAATTTAAGTTATTAAATCCCATTTTACGTTATGTTTTCCTTTTCGTGTTTAATGTTTATTTTTGGCTTCAACGTTTGAAATAGTGTCCTGACCACCAGTGCGTCCAACAGTTTCTGGAAAATTTTGTTCTACACTCGGCGTTTCCCAGATACATGTGGTATACCAAATTGTAGGTATTGATGCCCTCTATCAATATCCATTGTCACTTTTGTGTACGAAGTCCATTCCTGGCCTCAGCGCTGGAAATACTGTCCTGACCAGTGCGTCCAACAGTTTCTGGAAAATTTTGTTCTACACTCGGCGTTTCCCAGATACATGTGGTATACCAAATTGTAGGTATTGATGCCCTCTATCAATATCCGTTGTCACTTTTGACCACCAGTACCCAATAATAACCAAGCTAAATAACATTGAACAGGCACATGTGGCACACCAAATTGTAGGTAAAGCTGTTCTCTACCATATTCTGTGTATAAATCGTTGTTTTTAAGCACGGAAATACATAAATTTCATTAAATATTCTGTCTGTCCGTCTTATATTAATTCAGTTTTTGTCGTCTCTGTGTCACCCTGTTATTTTTTCGATAACCCTGTTATCGAAAGTTAGCGACGTCGCTATCTTCACGCAGGTTCCAACCATCCTTTGAACGTCATTGTCAAAGGATGGAAGGGAAAAGTGCATCTGAAACACGCAATTTAGTGGTGGCTGATAATCGGAATCACCCTGTTTTAACTATTACCCATGAGAGAAGTAATCAAAAAAATTCGTGGCTATTCGTTCCACGCTTTTTAAGGGTTTCCTGTTAACAAAGACAAAACAACTCCGCGTGAAATACTTTTTCAACATGAAAACAGGAATGGGCGGCATACTTCCACCTAGAAATAAACAAATTCGGTGCCCCTTCCTCCACCATCAAATATGGAATAGAAAATGTAAAAACAATCCAAAAACCCTTCTGCTCTTATCGAGCAGAAGTGCATAATATAAAAAGTTGTCTCCATAGAATGTTTCCGCATTTGAATAAAATTTCCAAATTCTGAATTCTCAAAAAAATTGAGGTCGTCACTGTCGAGTTGTTTTCGCGTGTAGCTCGTGTGACTACTTTTGTGTAATTTCTCTTAAAATAATCCAATAAAGATCTGGTCCAAAAGGAAGGAACACCTATTTCTTATATGACATTAAAAAAATAACTTCATGATACGCTGCACTCCTGTGGATTCCAGCACACTTCAAACAGTATTATTTGAAAGAATGCTGACCACAAAACAATCTTAACCCCAGACAGTCATCCATCGTCAAAATGACGACGCATAATTTCATTTTTGAGCTAAAATGCATTTTTGTCGTTTGGAAAATGATAAATTTAAGTTATACAAATTCAACTATTTTATGTATTTTAGTTTTATTCCAATTAAAAACAAATTGAATAAGAAAACAAACTAAATTGTGGTTCTTATATTTGTTCACGATGCAAATTATAGCGTCTTGAAATAAGCCGTAGTCAAAATGGCGAAGGATGACGTTTGTGTACAAAAAATAAGGATGACTTTCCAGGGTTAAATATACCTTGTTTACATTCATATCCAATGCTGGAAATGTCTATCGAATGTAGATTGCATGGCTGAACAAGAAGGTTAAATCATAGGCCCATATGATTACAATTTTTTTATTTCGAAAAAATTTTAAGATGTCAAAATCATATGTGTATGGTGGTTGCAGATCTCCAAAAGACACTGCATAGCAAATGCATCTAAAACCAACTCACACATTCATAGCTGGAGAATTATTCGAAGATGACTTTAGTATCTAGATAAAATATTCCAGTCCCAAAATGCCACGCACATCAGTTTTTAAACAGCACCATGAACTGTTTTTGTTAAGAGCCATTTTACTGACTTCCATTCTTAACTTTGGTGGGTATTATAGTATTATTTGTCTCATATCGGCGTTCCTCGGAGGAATTATCCACTTCACAATCACTCATAGGTAACGCAATTAAATTTGAACCTTCGCTTTTCTCTGAATTTGAATTATTTTTTTTTTCAAGACAATTGAAAGAATAAATAATTCGACGACAAATCGAAGTAGCGTTTGGATCGATTTATACTTTTTTCGAGAGTTTTGGACATTAACGTGTCAATTTTTTCGCCCTTTAAGTTTGCCAGTACTTTGTCATAATGACTACTACACCACTGACTGCTTTCACAAGAGCAACTGACGCAGTAGTCCGATTTGAAACGAAGTTTCTCAGTGTGCGAGACGATGATCTAACCGCCTATAGACTAGAATGTCATGGTTCCGAAGCTAAGTCGTTGTGGGAAAAAGTTAAGAGCTTATGCGACGAATGTCTTGACTTTGTTGCCGAAATGTACTGTTACACTTTGGGAACAGAGTATTAAGGACAAGTGTGCTTTGTCTTCTTGGTCAGATTTGGTCTTCTTTCTCACAGAAAGAATCCAGATATTGACATGTCTTCGCGATATCCGCGGAATTGACGCCAGGCCTCCGGCCAACAAAAGAATTCGCTCGCATTTCACGAATGCGAAAACGACTCGTTCCCCAACAAGTACGCCTCCTTCTTCCAATCCTCTCCTGACAAATTATGCGTTCTCTGTCGACGAAAGCACCTCAGAACGTGTTCTAGGTTTCATAATCTTTCAGTTCTTGAGAGGATGAATATTATTAAGCGCCATCAGTGCTGCATGAATTGTCTGTCCCGCAGACATGTTGCAGCTAATTCCCCAGCGCATATGATTGCGATAAATGTAGTAGAAGACACCACACTCTTTTATATATATCAGATAGCACTAGAACTACTCCTGTCGTTTCTGCATCCGTTACACGAGATACCGGGGTAGCATCAGTGACACTTCTCCGCACTTTGGGAACTAGAAGAGCTTCCCCGACGTCCTCTCTTATCTGATTCAGATAAGTTTTGCGAGGAAAGTTATAAAACGACAACCCGACGGTATTCTGAGTGGAGATACTCTTCCTCTTGAAACTTATTTCTTCGGACAAATCGAAAATCAAGGACGGGTTGCCTGACACAATTTCTTCGAAATTAGGCATCCCTCTTGTGAAAACAGTGAATTAAGACGATTCACCACGACTTTGTCCGGGGGTATATACAGTTATACCATATGAGGCCAGTTTAGGTTACGCCTACAAATGAAAATTTGTTATCTGCCTTATCGCCGGTCATCCACCGATAGAAAGACAATTTGACTTCGATTGGTTTTCACTGCCTTGAATGACATTTTTACACGTCGGTCCGAATCAGCAATCAGACTTGTTTCTCCTCGTTTTGAGGTGGAGGTTGAATAAATTCGTGTACAATTGCGATATCACACAGATGTATCGCCATATATATGTTGACCCGTCCTAGACATTTCTGCATTGAATACAGTTAAGATATTCTCTGTAAAATATTATCCGGAACTTTTAGTTACAGACAGTGACTTGGACAACTTTTGCATTTGGTTGACGGCCCGGAGAATGTTTCCTCTTTAGGTACAAGTCCTACGGAAGTGCATGTACGTTGACGACGTATTGACGGGGTACCATATTTTGAATAATTCATCTGGTTCAAGGGGCAATATACACCACAATTCTGAACTGTCTTCTTACATAGAACGCGACGCTATTTTACAACTACTGGTTTTAACAACGAGATTATGTGGAATGCTTTACAGGTCACGCCTTGATGATAACCCAAGGTTATATTTGCAGAACTGTCTGCTTATCTACGAAAGCGGTAACTTTACATGCTACTTTTGATTTGTCCACGACATTATCGACGAGAACTATTACTCCCCACTACGTGGAAATTATGTCGTCTTCGCGATATTCATCCAGGTGCTAACGGTCGTCGTTTATTCAAATGGATTACATGCTTGTCTTTTAAGGAGTTAACATAGGTCTATCTGTCGAGTTATGCTCGCGTCCTCCCTAGTTTTTCTCTACGTGAAAAATCTATGGTTTGATGGCCGCGTTCGAATCGCAATAGATCGGACTACAAGTTGTAAGGCCACCTACGGTTTCTGGTCACCCTGACCATTATGTTAATTTGGTTTTCCGTTCCGAAATCTTTCTATATTTTCATAGATAGAAAACATAGCAAAGATGGCTGCTACCTTCCCAGAGTCTGAGGACGACGTCCCCATGTTGGATGAGGAACGGAAGATTAATTCTAGCATCGCACCCCTTGCCGATGAACATACCATCAGTACGACTACTGATTCTGCTATTCTGGCCGACAATGTTGCAACAGCAACCAATAAAAAAACCGTTGACGACGGCTTCTGGAGTTCCTCCTGGAGAATTTATTGTGGCTTCGCCACCCTTTTCGGCACCAGTCGAAAGAACCAGGGCTCGAGTGTATCGACATATACACATGGCATCATTCACGTGATTGCAAAGAATTTGGGCCAATGCGCTTTAAACGAAGACTGCAGACCGTAGTGCTTCACAAAATGAGACCACAAATATACTCTAGCCCCGGTCACCCATGGGCCCAACTCACAAAGTTTGGGTGGGTTATATCGGGTCCATATCACACTTGGGTGTAAGGTAGTCTTCAACTGCCTTCTGACTTTAAGAGTCATCGACACCCTGCTCTTCCGAGTCAAATTTATTTAAAATTTTAATAACAACGATCGGGCTTGACGAGTCCACTTTACGATCGCGTGCTTGACGAGCACTTTTGCAACAATACTTTATGAAAAGAAAAACGAAGCATGAAATGGAAAATATAACAAGAAAAAACAGAATTGAACTGAAATAAAATGCTCTCTTTTTGTAAACTGAAATGTACACTCTGTATACTTTCACTATTTCATTATTGAACATGTAAATATTATTTAACTTATTTTTTTACCCTCCACCATAGGATGGGGGTATATTAACTTTGTCATTCCGTTTGTAACACATAGAAATATTGCTCTGTTTGTAACACATAGAAATATTGTCTTGCGATTGCTCTAAGAGAAGCAAACTTTATCCGATCCGGCTGAAATTTGGTACATAATGTTAGTATATGGTCTCTAACAATCATGCAAAAATTGGTCCATATCGGTCCACTTTTACGTATAGCCCCCATATAAATGGACCCCCAAATTTGGCTTGCGATTGCTCTAAGAGAAACAAATTTCATCCGATCCGGCTGAAATTTGGTACATGATGCTAGTATATGGTCTCTAACAACCATGCAAAAATTGGTCCATATCGGTCCATAATTACATATAGCCCCCATATAAACCGATCCCCCGATTTGGCTTACGAAGCCTCTAAGAGAACCCCAAATTTCATCCGATCCGTCTGAAATTTGGTACATGGTTTTAGTATATGGTCTCTAACAACCATGCAAAAATTGGTCCATATCGGTCCTTAATTACATATAGCCCCCATATAAACCGATCCCCCGATTTGGCTTGCGGAGCCTCTTGGAGGAGCTAAATTCATCCGATCCGGTTGAAATTTGGAACATGGTGTTAGAATGTGGTCTCTAACAAACACGCAAGAATTGGTCCATATCGGTCCATAATTATATATAGCCCCCCATATAAACCGTTCCCCAGATTTGATCTCCGGAGCCTCTTGGAGGAGCAAAATTCATCCGATCCGGTTGAAATTTGCAACGTGGTGTTAGTATAAGGCCCCTTATAACCATGCCATAATTGGTCCATATCGGTCTATAGTTATATATAGCCGATCCCCAATCACACAAAAATTGGTCCATATCGGTTCATAATCATGGTTGCCACTCGAGCCAAAAATAATCTACCGAAATTTTATTTTTATAGAAAACATTGTCAAATTGTTATTACTATAGAAAAATTTGTCAAAATTTTATTTCTATAGAAAATTTTGTCAAAAAATGTTTTTTTCTGTAGAAAATTTTTTCCAAATTTTATTTCTATAGAAATTTTTTTCCAAATTTTATTTCTATAGAATTTTTTTTCCAAATTTTACTTCTATAGAAAATGTTGTCAAAATTTTATTTTGATAGAAACTTTAAACTTAATTATATACGTATTTAATCGGCCTTTTTTAGTTAGATACCTAAGGGTGTGAAGTTAAAGTTGTTTTCTAAAGTTGTTTTAGCGAAGACACAAACCACTTTAATTTTTTTTAATTTTCTTTTTTGTTGCGAATTTAAGACTTTTTTGCAACAAATTAAATATATTTTGCTTCATGACACATTTTCTGAACGAAAACGCGTGTATACTTAACACAATTTTGAGCAAAAAGTTATTTAGAGTAATATAAATGCAATTCAAAAAAATATGGAAAGATGTATTTTACATTCATTGGACTTTTTCGGGCATTTCTAGGAAGAGTTAAAAAGCAAAAGTGGGTATAGGGCATTAGCTCGGAGATAGGAGAACTCCCTCGCAAAGAGGGCAGAGGCGTAGGTCATCTAGTTAATGAGATAAAGGGGGGCAAATTCATGTAAGTTCTAATAACTATAAAACCTTTCTGGGACATAGTTTTTAAACAAATTTAACTGATTCTATTAGCTTTAAGGGCGTAGAAGACTATTCTGGAGATTCCATGAGCGTAGCTGGGCTTTAAGTCAGAGGGGGGTCAATTATATTTAGGCCAATTTTGTGGGTCGATTTTCGGGCATTTCTAGGAAGAGTTAAAAGGCAAAAGTGGGTATAGCATATTAGCCCCGAGCTAGGAGAATCCTCTCCCCCAAACGCCAGAGGCGTAGGTCATCTAGTTAACGAGATAAAGGGGGGGACATTAATGTATTTTCTAAGAGCTAAAAACATTGATGGGTGGCAGTTTTTAAAAAAAATTCAATTGAATCTATTAGCTTTAAGGGCGTAGAAGACTATTCTGGAGATTCCATGAGCGTAGCTGGGCTTTAAGTCTGAGGGGGTCAATTATATTTAGGCCAATTTTGTGGGTCGATTTTCGGGCATTTCTAGGAAGAGTTAAAAGGCAAAAGTGGGTATAGCATATTAGCCCCGAGCTAGGAGAATCCTCTCCCCCAAACGCCAGAGGCGTAGGTCATCTAGTTAACGAGATAAAAGGGGGGACATTAATGTATTTTCTAAGAGCTAAAAACATTGATGGGTCGCAGTTTTTAAAAAAAATTCAATAGAATCTATTAGCTTTAAGGGCGTAGAAGACTATTCTGGAGATTCCATGTGCGTAGCTGGGCTTTAAGTCAGAGGGGGAGCAATTATATTTAGGCCATTTTTGTAGGTCGATTTTCGGGCATTTCTAGGAAGAGTTAAAAGGCAAAAGTGGGTATAGCATATTAGCCCCGAGCTAGGAGAATCCTCTCCTCCAAACGCCAGAGGCGTAGGTCATCTAGTTAACGAGATAAAAGGGGGGACATTAATGTATTTTCTAAGAGCTAAAAACATTGATGGGTCGCAGTTAAAAAAAAATCAATTGAATCTATTAGCTTTAAGGGCGTAGAAGACTATTCTGAAGATTCCATGAGCGTAGCTGGGCTTTAAGTCTGAGCGGGGTCAATTATATTTAGGCCAATTTTGTGGGTCGATTTTCGGGCATTTCTAGGAAGAGTTAAAAGGCAAAAGTGGGTATAGCATATTAGCCCCGAGCTAGGAGAATCCTCTCCCCCAAACGCCAGAGGCGTAGGTCATCTAGTTAACGAGATAAAAGGGGGGACATTAATGTATTTTCTAAGAGCTAAAAATCATTGCTGGGGCACAGTTTTTACAAAATTTTAATTGATTCTATTAGCTTTAAGGGTGTAGAAGACTATTCTGGAGATTCCATGAGCGTAGCTGGGTTTAAGTCTGAGGGGGGTCAATTTTAAAATTTTAACTTTTCAACGAAAATTCACAAAAAATCAACCAAATTTCGTCGTGATTTGTTGCTGATAGACTAAATGCAACCAAATATGAACAAATTTTGTTAATTGTTTTATATTTACGACTTTAAAATAGAGTGAGTTATAACCCAATTATATGCCTAAACTATTCAAGCCTCTTTTTGGCTATTTCCGATAGACGAGAACGAACCACAGGGGGTACACATTTGTAACCCCAACTGTGGAGCGTACCCCACTGAAAATCCCATGGGCGTAGGTCATCTGTGTGAGAAGAAATCAGGGGGGTTCAAATCTACTTTTATGTCCGTTTTTGAACGCATTATGGATACAATTTCTTTTAAATTTTTAAATAAATAGAAAGCCCAGATTGAGAAGAAAGCTACCGTTATATTTCCATAAACGTAGCTTATTTCAATTTTAAAAGGGGGCTAAGTAATTTTATCAAAAATTTCGATATGGATTTTCACCTATTTACAACCCACAACAACGAACTAAAGTGGGTATACGTAGGTAGCTGCACGCTTGGAGCATCCCCCAGTGAAAGCCCCATGGGCGTATCTCATCTGTGAGAAGAGAAAAGTCAAGGGGGTAAAAGTACTTTCTGTTACTATTTCAACTATTTTCAACACCGATTTTCACCTATTTACACCCCACGACAACGAACTAAAGTGGATATACGTAGGTAGCTGCACCCTTGGAGCATCCCCCAGTGAAAGCCCCATGGGCGTACCTCATCTATGAACGGAGAAAAGTCAAGGAGCGCTAAAATATTTTTTCAGTACTCTATAGCGGCAAATTTTTTTAACAAAGGTTTCATATGTGTACCAATAATATTCGTGTTCGCTTAGTCATGATTTTATCGAATCTATATATTATTATCCTTGAATCATTTATTTTAAAAATTTATATATATATATATATATATATATATATATATATATATATATATATATATATATATATATATATATATATATATATATATATATATATATATATATATATATATATATATATATATATATATATATATATATATATATATATATATATATATATATATATATATATATATATATATATATATATATATATATATAAAGGGTGATTCTTTTGAGGTTAGGATTTTCATGCATTAGTATTTGACAGATCACGTGGGATTTCAGACATGGTGTCAAAGAGAAAGATGCTCAGTATGCTTTGACATTTCATCATGAATAGACTTACTAACGAGCCACAACGTCGAATTTTCAGTGAATGGGCCCTAGAAAAGTTGGCAGAAAATCCGCTTTTTTATCGACAAATTTTGTTCAGCGATGAGGCTCATTTCTGGTTGAATGGCTAAGTAAATAAGCAAAATTGCCGCATTTGGAGTGAAGAGCAACCAGAAGCCGTTCAAGAACTGCCCATGCATCCCGAAAAATGCACTGTTTGGTGTGGTTTGTACGCTGGTGGAATCATTGGACCGTATTTTTTCAAAGATGCTGTTGGACGCAACGTTACGGTGAATGGCGATCGCTATCGTTCGATGCTAACAAACTTTTTGTTGCCAAAAATGGAAGAACTGAACTTGGTTGACATGTGGTTTCAACAAGATGGCACTACATGCCACACAGCTCGCGATTCTATGGTCATTTTGAGGGAAAACTTCGGAGAACAATTCATCTCAAGAAATGGACCGGTAAGTTGGCCACCAAGATCATGCGATTTGACGCCTTTAGACTATTTTTTGTGGGGCTACGTCATGTCTAAAGTCTACAGAAATAAGCCAGCAACTATTCCAGCTTTGGAAGACAACATTTCCGAAGAAATTCGGGCTATTCCGGCCGAAATGCTCGAAAAAAATGCCCAAAATTGGACTTTCCGAATGGACCACCTAAGACGCAGCCGCGGTCAACATTTAAATGAAATTATCTTCAAAAAGTAAATGTCATGGACCAATCTAACGTTTCAAATAAAGAACCGATGAGATTTTGCAAATTTTATGCGTTTTTTTTTTAAAAAAAGTTATCAAGCTCTTAACAAATCACCCTTTATATATATATATATATATATATATATATATATATATATATATATATATATATATATATATATATATATATATATATATATATATATATATATATATATATATATATATTGTTGAAAGCTTCATATTTCTACCCGATCATTTTTGCTAACAATGTTCGCGAACAGAACTATTGTCACTAGAGTTCATACAAGGTGTAGATGCCAAGTAAGAAGAAGATTATTAAAATTGCGCGCTTTTGATACTGCGTGAAGTTTAATATAATTTTAAGCGTAAAAGACAAGGATGGCAATATAGAGCACCATGACGCCCTTTTTTGTTTTGTAACATTTCAATATATCCAATGTGCAAAACAAGGACGGAGGTATAATTATAGCATTTTGCCGCCCTTTACCAACCCTACATTTTAATGCGAATGCCAACCCTGTAGAATAAATATACTTTATCTTTGCTAATGAAACTAATATTGTTATATTGTTTATGTAGTTGTTTTGTATAGAACTTCTATTATTATTCAACAAAATTTCATTAGCAAAATAAGGTATGCATTTTTTATGGGCAATGGTAATTTCGCACGACAATCGACAAATCTGTGGCGTCTGAACGGCACATAGTAAATATTTGATTGTCCAAAATTTTGTCTCTTTAAGTTGGCAACACTTTTCACATGATTGTAACCTAGGGCACAAATATGCAAAGATAATCGAATTCTATTGCAAAACACCAAAAAGCTCAAAAAATATATATTTATTTCAAGTATTCTACATAAAAAGCCAAAAATACAAGTAATTGAATTTTATATGCAGAATTATTAGCACGCGCACAGCGTTAAGGCCGGTATGCACCTCTAGCGAAAAATTTCATTCCCATTAGAAATGCATTGCTATTTATGCTAACGAAATTTTCGGTAGCGTTCAATTTCATAAAGGCCGGTACTCTGTTTGTTGGTGCGAAAAAAGTTCCACTCAATCATTGTTTCGCGTTGAAAAATGATAGTATTCTGTATCGAATATTCTGTATCGAATACAATTGGATTTGAAGGGCTTTTTGGGCTAATTGTTCTAAAATCTTGAATTGGATGTGTGATTGAATCAGTTTGTGAAATTTGAAATTGTTTGATGATACCATGTTTGGAAAATGATTGCTGTGTATTCGATATAACTTTTGATTTCATCTGTTGTTTGTCAAAATTTGAAACTTTATGGCTGGAGGACATGTGATGCTTAAGTTCGTCATATAAGCATTCAAAGTTATTTCTTTTACAAAACTCCTCAAAAGACTTCAATATTGTACTTAGCCTGGTGGATTTTGACACCTAATTTGAGTGAACAATTAAACATGAAAAATATTTTTGGGAAACATATAAAAGAAACAAATGTGAAAGGGCAAACATTACAGTACATGAGCTTCGTATATAACCAAAATCAAAATATGTAACCAACAATCAAAACATAATATCACAGCCATTTTCTCATGAAATGCCAAACAGCGGATTTTCCTTTATAAATTCATAGGTTTTGAACACACTAGTCGAACGAAAGCATTCGTTTCGGATATCAGGAATTGGCTGTTAAGGTTGAGTTACATACTATGCGTTAATGCGTCCGTTGATTGAAGAGTTGAAATTTCTCTTTGAAAGCAACATTATTGTGCTTCAAACTGAAAAATATCAACCCTTCCATCAACGCACGGATTAACGCATGATATGTAACTCAACCTTTACTCTCTCTTACAAATTTTTACAGTATAATTTTTACACAAAAAGTACGCCAACAGACCTAATAACACTGTTGTAAAAATTGATATTCTTTAGAATCCCAATAAACACAGGATGAGCGTTTTTCAAATGCAACAGCTCTTCAGTTTGAGGGTAAATATCATTTTCAACATAAATTCAACTTGACTTGAAAAAGCTCATCTTCAATTCATCTTCAAATTGTTTGCGAATTACAACCAATTTGGCAAAATGTTGACGAAAACTTTGAAAATGTGTTGAAGATAATTGGAGAAAACTTTGACAAAACACTACCCTGAAATGCAACGAAAAAACCACATGGTTTTCAATACTACTTTGGACAACAAAGTTCGTGGAAGAAATACAAAAATGTGGACATTTTTTAATAATCAATTGAAATTGCTTATAATAATTGGTAAGTAAAACTAAAACACGAAATGAAAAGTTGAAGGAAGTCACTAAACTCAAATCTCTTTGCAGACAACTAAAATATTTGGATGCTGATTCTTGGACACATTAAGAGGCTGGCCGATGAAAAATGGTAGTGGTTTATCGAGAAGAGAAAGTTTCCATAAATCAAAGTGCAACCAAAAAAACTTGGTATTTATGCTTTTCCATATCAACAACTACTGGATGATAATTCGCATCACATCGATAGTTTAATTTATATCGCATCATCGGTTTAAATTTTAATTTGTGAATTGAAATTGCTGGAAATTTATTCCAATTATCTGGCCATCAAGTTCCTGAAAATTGCCAGTATTTTAATAACAACAATTTTGTAATACCAACGTTCTTGAGGAAATCACGAAGTACCTGGTCAGTTGGAAGAAATACACATTGGTAAGTCAAAATAAAAAGTGAAATGAAAACATAATGGAAATCACAAAACTCGATTGTTTTGCAGAAAACTAAAATCATTGAATGGTATATTCTTGGAAGATGTTGGCCGATGAAAAACCGATGAAGGAAACAACAAAGAAAAGTTTTCAGAAAACTTACAAAGTGCCACCAACTAGAACAAAGTGCAACAATTCCTATATCAAGAACTTCTGGATGAAAATGTGCATCATCGGTTTAATTTGTTATTTTGTGAATTGAAATTGCTGGAAATTTATTCCAATTATCTGGTCATCAAGTTCCTGAAAATTGCCAGTATTTTAATAACAACAATTTTGTAACACCAACGTTCTTGAGGAAATCACGAAGTACGTGGTCAGTTGGAAGAAATACAAATTGGTAAGTCAAAATAAAAAGTGAAATGAAAACATAATGGAAATCACAGAACTCGATTGTTTTGCAGAAAACTAAAATCATTGAATGGTATATTCTTGGAAGATGTTGGCCGATGAAAAACCGATGAAGGAAACAACAAAGAAAAGTTTTCAGAAAACTTACAAAGTGCAACCAATTAAAACAAAGTGCAACAATTCCTATATCAAGAACTTCTGGATGAAAATGTGCATTACATCAATTTACATCCCGTCATCAGTTTGATATTTTGTGATTTCCTCTTGCTGGAATCTATTCTAACACACAAGCCAACAAGTTCCTCGATAGTAAATATTTCAAATTGCCAGCATATTAATGACACCAACATTATGGAGGAAATGGAATTATACATGTAAAAATGTTTAAGATATTTAAAGTTGTATTCATAGTTTTATTTATTAATACGTTTAATAAGATAATTACATTTTGATTGGTATAATATTATTATTTTCATATATTATTAATGTTATTTTTAAGATTATTATATTTGTTAACGAAAAAATAATAAAATTTACAAAATCCCTAGAAATTTAGTATTGACTTTCAGTTAGAACTAGGATTGACTTTCATACAAATTGTGGTTTGAAAGTATTCGCAACAATGCTAGTTTTTTATTTTTCTCACATTGAAAACTGTTTGAGAAATTATTGAGTAGCGATGCACTTCAATTTGAGGATTACAATTGAGAAATTATTGCTATTGTGTTGAATTTTACTGTTGAGGGTAATGTCTGTTTTTTGTTGAGAACGCGATTTTCTCAACAATTTCTCAACTTGAATATTACCCTAATCCTTTGAAAAAATGTTTGAAAAATTATTGAATTTTAGTATTTTTCAAACGTTTGTGTTTATTGGGATACTACTTTTTGCAACGATGTTTTTTTATGGATAAATTTGACATGGAAATAATTGAGATCCATAAAGAGATAATTCAAATTTGGTTTATATCAGTGTTTGATATATCGGTCTATCGATTTAAGTTCTTGAGAGTATAGAAGGAGCACTTATCTTCCAAATTAGAACAAATGTTCCAGATCTATTTCTTGTGCTTATTCGAGAAATGGGAGTAAAAATTTACAGTATTAAATATCAAATCATATGATAACAATATTTCATCGGATTCACTTGAACGCTTAGGAATTTAAGACTCGTTTAAAATGCATACTAAAATGATTCCTATAAATCCAGAATCTGCTGAAGCCTCCAAATATAGAAACTTTAAATTTCTTGACCTGTACCACTTGAAGCTATCTTCTTGACAAAGTACCTTCAAACAATTACAAGTAACGAGAGGAGTTTGAAGTAAACTATTTTAATTGATCCAAGATGGATCACATAAACATTCGGCCTGGCCGAATTTACAACAGCATATATACTTGTTTCTACTAGATACATTAACATGTCGATAACGCGTATGGTTTTACACACCCATAAAAAGTGAACCCACCATTAAGTAAAACGTTGTTTTATTTTACAAAAATATAACAAAAACATTTTACGAATTGCAACATGATACAAAAAAGTTAATATATTATAGCCTGTGTCATTCTCCAGACCAACATTTGTGATACCATCTTAAGTCTTTAAAATTTGTTGAGAACTGTATATAAAGATTTCTATATACATATATTTAAATCAACCGATTTGGACAGAATTGTTTATACTTGTCAAACTCGACAGGGTTAAAATGAAAATTGGGTAATGTTCTAATTTAACAGTCATACATATGTATTAGAGGTATAGGAAAATGTCAGTCATTTTCACAATTTTTCGACTTAGCAGTGGCGATTTTTTAAATCCAATTTTTATTTAAAATTCTGATCAAATAAAATTGTGTTGCCAAAATTTAAATTTGTATGTAACCCTAGGGGTTAAGAATATGTATATCGCCAAACGAAATGTGTGCGATTCCGAATATCGGAACATACCCCATAGTAAGAATGTGAATTCTAGTCGCAGTGCAAAATTTCACGAAAATCGGATTAAAACTTTGGACTCTGTAGTAATATAAGTGCATATCGGGCGAAAGATATATATGGAAGCTATTTCTAAATTGGAACCGATTTCTACCAAAATTAAAAAGTTCTATTCTGACTTAAACACATTTGTGCCAAATTTTAAGACGATTGGACTGCGACCTAGACTTAGAAAAAGGAATGACGGACGGACATGGCTACCGACTTGATCATTATTTCCAAAGACACAATGTGTGTGTATCTAGTCTCCTTCTGGGTGTTGCAAACATATGCAACACCCAACTTATATGTAATCCACAGTGGTGCGCAGGGTATGAAAATGTACTCATTTGAGAAACTTACGAACGCAAATTAGTAAACTTCACCCGTTCTAGGAAAACGTTTTCAAACTTCATTTGTATAGAATTTTTTTTTAACGTTATTAGTTCATTTTGATTAAAGTAAGCAAAAAGTAATTCAAATTAGTAATATTATAGTTACCTCAAGCGCGTGATAGAGATGCAATATAAACTATTTAACATAAAAAGTCAATAGCAATAACTAAATATATATACAGAATGTGAAAATTTTAACCAAATATTTGGTTGATTGGACGACAGAGTGAATCTCTGAATTCTTCTAAAAAATCTGATCAAAACTCAGTATTGCAAAATGAGTTTTTAATGGCGAATTTCTCTACCAATGCTAATTCTATTTTACTTACAGTTCGGACAATCGTCAATAATTTTACTTACAGTTCGGACAATCAATTGCCAAAATTTCCGTTTATTTGCCAAATTATCGGATATATTCCTTTTGGTAAAATGATGAACACCTCTCAGGTACGAAAACATTGTATCGAAAAATCCCCCGCTTTGGTTTAAACGCGTAAAGCTCGGTTTGTTTCCTTGTTGATGCTCATCAGAACCAAGATACAACAATTTGACGACATAATTCACAAGTTGATTTCCGGACATTGTTCTAAAAAAAGGAAGATTTTGCTTAAATTATTACGGCAGATGGAGAATTAGCAAACTTGATGCATGCTATTTGCACCAATGGTTTTAAAAAAGTATTGTGCTTTTAAGGAATACCTGCGTATATTCAAATTTACACTTCTTGGAAGATGCTTCAAAACTTTTGCTTAACGTTTTTATTTTTAAGGCCGGTATGCACCTCTAGCGAAATTTTCGGTAGCAAAAATGTATTTAAGTCTACAACAACAAAAAAAAACAGGGCTGTGTACACAAATTTTAAACCAGCTAATCGCTATTAAAAATTGTTAATATATGTTCCAAATATTCCTCAAATAAATTGTTTATTATTTACAGACCTTTTAAAACTTTTACGCACACAATGATTGTAATAAATTAAATGTTTGCTGCCAAAATATTGTTACGAATTTGATAATTATAGATATAAGTTTATTTAAATTAGTTTCCGTTAATTTAAAATTTAAAATTGTAACGATAAAATTTCGCTATCACTTGTTGGAATCATCTATTCATTTTCTAGTATTTTCCTGAATTTCTTTTATGTTCTTTTGTTTGCTTACCGAAATGTTAGTTCTTACTCT